>NC_134693.1:4020717-4320717 GCF_050947455.1 Rhinoderma darwinii
CCATCTGCCTGGGATTGGAAAGTACCTTGAGGTGGTTTCCATCCTAGGATGGAGCCTCAGACCTCTACCTCCCGGAGCATGCCAGCGGGGGGTAGAGGGTCATCCCAGCTGGCTGGGAATATGCAAACGGTCGCGGGGGTGAGGAGATCATGTCGGGGCAAGGCTATCCTGGCTCCCCCCGTGGCTGGAACCCTGGATAAGGGTATGGAGACGCGGTCCGGCAGGGTGATAGAGGTTTTGTCGTCTGGAGAAGGACCAGCACTGTCCGGACATTTGGATGACGGTCGTGTGGAGGAATGGGGACAGCTGAGGACCGGAGAGACGGTGGAGAACTTCAGCTCCCGTCTGGCTATGCGGTTGGAGGAGTATCGGGACCTCAAGAAGTCGCTGCAACGGCTCCGTGCGGACTTGGCCGTCGCCAGAGGAAGGGCTGCAAAAGCCTCAGGAGGTAAGAGGTCCCGATAACCGTTTAAATGTGAAATCCTTGTTGGAGGAAATAAAAGAAGTGGAAGAGAGACGTGAGGAGATTGTGGCAGGGGTGTTTGGAGAAAAATTAAAAAACGAAGAGAGGTTTGCCGAGATGGCAGCACCTATAAAAATAGAAAGCATGGAGGAAGACAGCAGAGCCCCAGACACAGCAAAGGAAAATGTGGGGGAGAAAATGGAGCATGAAAATGCAAAGTCCAGAGAAGGCACAGATTCTGAGGCACCCAGGAGCAGTGAGGAGGAGGAGGGTGGACACACAGCTGGGAGAAATCAGGAGAGTTTTGATACTGACAGTGAGCGGCCTCCAGGATTACTCACTCAGATCCGTAATGTGGAGTCGCCGGTATCCTTCCAGGGATTTTGTTTTGGTGCGGAGTTACCCGCAGAGGAGGAAAAGAAAAGGAAAAAAAACATTTAAGAAGAAAAAAAAGGAAAAGGAAAAAAAAACTGCTAAAGGTTCATTTAAACTTGTGTATACAGCAAGATCCTTCCTGTGCTCTGAGCCAGATGAAAGTCAGGATCAGGGCACCGGTCCCGCAAGACCCCCAGCTCAAGCCGCTGGAGTGGGAATGCGGGGAGAGTGTTACGGGTCCGGCATTAGAACATGTGGTGGTCAAAATGGCGCCAGACGCCAACCCCTGCAAAGGGGGCGGTACTGGTGGCCTGGTGACGCCAGGGGGTGTGTCCCCGTGTCCGGTGAAAGGCGAGCCCGGGAAACTGGTCTCTGATGCGAGTCAGGGGTCGGGAGAACGGGTAAACCAGAAACCGGATGTGGTGTCTGAAAGCCGGAAGTCTGTCGGTGTCGCAGTAAAGCCGTCAGACGTTCCGGACAAGGGCGGTCACAGATGGGGCTCCGGCTCTGTTGGCCACTCCTCTGTGGGAGGGGGGAGTGGTCCGGCGCCGGAGGCGGCTCCAGTGACGTCAGTGGCTCCTTCGTCTGCATCGCTGAAAAGTGGTGTAGGCGAGAAGGGGGCTGCTGGCGTCGGGGGCGACGGTGGCCCCTTTCCCAAAAATGTTCAGCACATAGAACAGATGGAGGTTAATGAGGCGGAGGGCACAGCGGGGACACCACTTATAACATCTGGTGGCGTCTCTGCAAAGGTGCCTGATGATGCGGAGACTGAAGCAGTGTCTACCCACACAAAAAGTACAGAAAAAATACATAACATAGAACCAGGCCTGGCCAGAAGGATGACTGCAGGGGGACCTGGTGGGTTAAATAAAAAAGTTGTGGCTGTGGATGTGGAAACTGCTGGGGGTATGCAGGTGTCTGTAAATAGAGTTGCTGGAGTGTCTGCTGTAATGGGGTGTTGAGTGCTGTGTCTGTAGGTGGTCAGGTGGTGGGTGGAGGGGATGGGGTATCAACCAGGGGCAATGGGCCTGGCGCTCCTCTTGCTGTGACATCCGGCAGGTCTTATGCTGGTGTCGCAGCGGGGGGACAGCGGGCCCACCCATCTTCATCCTCAAGGTCCAGGGACGGTAACTTGCAACAACGTCTCTTGGACGCTTTAAGAGAGGGAAAGCAAACCCTAACCATAGGGGGAGTGCAGAAGGACCTGTCTTTCTGGATAGACAGATATGGTCTAAATGCCTTCCGAGAGTGGTCGGACCCAACAGCCGGGCAGGCTGTAGCCAGGAGGAATGTGGTCCGTCTCCGGTGGCGTGGCAATGATGCGTGCCCTCCCAGAAAGAGGGTGGTGGAGCTGCTGCTGGGGATGGGCTTCAAGGCGAGTGACATCTTTGCCTTGATACATCCTCATGGCTCGGTCGAGTTTGACATCAGCTTTGTTCACCTAGGGGGCCTTGAGGTCTTCTGGGGGAACTACGAGCTGGTGAAGGACGAACCTGGCCGGCGAGACTTTGCTGCACAAGCAATTTCTCGCCAAAGTGGTCCCAAGAGAGTGACCGTTCTTACCTGTAACGAGTCACTCTCTTGTATTGATATCCTGACCTGGTTGGGAAGGTACGGAGAGGTAGTAGAGATGCCACGGAAGAACTTCGACGAGTTTGGCATCTGGTCAGGGGCCTGGACGTTCATGGTTAAACTAAAGCGTATGTGTCCCACATACCATTGTCTGCTTTCCTGGGAAGAGATCGGATCCTTGTCTTCTACCAGGGGCAGCCGAAGTTGTGTCACCGGTGTGGCGACCCCTCACATTTGAGTGCAGGCTGCAAGGTGCAGAAGTGTGCTCATTGTGGGGGGATTGGTCATCTAGCCGCATCGTGTGACCGGATTCGCTGCAACCTGTGTGGTGACTTAGGTCACCTTTCAGTCGGTGTCCTCGCTCTGTTGTCAATGCTTGTTCCAAACCTGCGGAGGATGAAAGGAGGGAGGCCTCCGTGGGTGAGAGTGCGGGCAGGGACGATGGGGCACAGGGGCAAGGGAAGAATGCAAAGAAGGGTTCCCCTTCCCGCCAGAGAAGGGCGGAGAAGCGAAGGAAGGAGAGGGAGCGGAGGGCGCTCCAGGAAACTGGGACGACCTCTTATTCGGATCTGGATGCCCCCCCTGAAGCTGATGCCCCTGGGGAGGCCGAATTGAACGAGGAGATGAGGAGGATCCAAAGGGAGCAGAGGGCTGGGGACTCTCAGTCCTCCCACTATGAAAGTGTGGGAGAGGAAGAGAGGACTCAGCCTACAGCAAAAAGGACACCGGGCAAAACCCAAGGGCCAAATACATCTGGCCCCGCCCTGGCCCAGGAAGGTAAATCCTGTACCCCCCTGGTGCGCTCTACTGATCGATACCATGCTCTCGTGGACATTCCAGCCTCTCATACTAAGAGGGAGGGCATGGTAGGGCACCCTAGAGTCGTTGAGCCTCCCCTGCTGCAGGGGCCGTTGCCCCCAGAGGGGGAGGTTGACCCGGAACTTGGGGATGAAGATGGGAATAGGGTGGTGAGTATGGACTCCTCAGTTTGCAAGAAGCGAGGCAAAGAAGGGGGGGTCCTCATCAGATAGAGGGGGGGGGTGGGAAGAAGAAAGCCGTCTAACTCAAACATCCATTATGGCGGCACCCACTCCGTTGACGCTGGCATCAATTAACGTTGCCAGCATTAAGTCAGATAGGGCGAGATTTGCAGCCTTTGATTTTCTTGGCCGAGTTGACGCCGACAGTTTTTGCAGGAGACCAGGCTGTCACTTTTGGCAGACGTCGTTAAATCTAGGAGGGAGTGGCGACGCGGGCCCTCCTACTGGTCTCTTGCGGCCGAGCCCTATAGCGGAGTGGCGGTCCCTTTCACCGCTCCGGTAACATGCCGACGGATGATTGAGTTAGAAATGGGGAGATGCTTGATCTTAGATGTCCTCATGAGGGGACAGGAATTAAGATTAATCAATATATACAGACCCCAGAGCAAATGGGACCGTAAAAGTCTCTTCATGAGGATTAAGCCTTTCCTTTTTTCAGGTCGACAAGTTATCTTTGGAGGGGACTTCAATACTGTCGTGAGGCCCCGAGATAGAGGAGGTTCCGGAGATAAAAAATTGACCTATGATAGTGTAGCATTAAAAAGTATAGTTAGCGATGCTCGCCTGGTGGATATCCACATCAGGCATACCCCAGGCCACTCGGGTTTCACCTATCGTAGAGGTAGTTGTAGGTCTAGGATAGACAGGTTTTTTTTGAAGGAGGAAGCCATCTCTTCACCAGTGTCCGTTGTTGAGGTGGAGTTCTCCGATCACTGTATGATTATTTTCTCTTTGAACATTGCAGAGTCCCTCCAGATGGGAAGAGGTATATGGAGGCTGAATTCTACTCTCTTGGAAGAAGCGGAGATAAGACAGGCCTTTGAGGATTTTCTTCAGAGCCAGGTACTTTTGTTGGATCTCAGTGGTACTAAGTCTGAGTGGTGGGAGTTGTTTAAAGGCCGGGTGGCAGGATTTTTCCGCAGGCTCTTGAGCCTCAGGTCCATGAGTAGGTACCACCTATATCAGGAACTGAGGAGGAAACTCGAACATCTGGTCTCAACCGGGGGTAGTGGGGAGGAGATCTCCGGGGTGAAAACTTTGCTCAGGAGGTGTCAGTATGATAGGCACGCATCTTTAGTTCTTGAGAGGGATTTCGGGAGGTACCGCTCGCCCCCGACCCCTACAGGAACTGTAAGATGTCAGTGAGTCATAAGGTTGTGACAGGACTGATTGATAGTACAGGATCTCTGAAGAGATCCAAATCAGGGATCTTGGAGGTCGTCAGATCCTTCTACTCGCACCTCTTGGGGAAGCAAGATCCAAACCGAGACGAGATGTCGGCTTTCCTGGCTGAAACCATCCCTGAGCCAGGGGTAGACCCCTCTCTCGGTGGTTTGATAGACTCGATCAAGGAGGAGGAAGTGGGACTGGCGATTGATGGGCTTGCCCTCAAAAAAATCACCAGGGCCGGATGGCTTAACATCCGAGTTTGATAAGACTTTTAAAGGAACCCTAGTTCCCCTCTTGACTGAGGTGTTTAATGATTGCCTTCCCTCGGGTACTTTGCCAATGTCAATGAGGAGGTCGGCCTTGATCGTTTTATCGAAGGGTAAAGACTCGACCCGTATTGAGAATTGGCGTCCCATAGTGCTGCTCAATACGGACAGAAAGTTTCTCGCAAAGGTGCTGTTTAATTGGCTGGTGAAGTTTGCATCCCGGCTCCTTTCGCCGGTCCAGCATTGCTCTGTTCCAGGCCGCAGCACATTTAGTGCTGTCCTCGGTGTCAGAGAGGCAGTGGAGCAGGGAAATTCTTGTCAGTGGGAGGGGTACATCCTGTCCTTGGACCATGCCAAGGCTTTTGACCGGGTGGACCACGAGTACCTCTGGTCGGTCCTTCTGAAGTACGGCCTACCGGGGGGGGTTTGTCAATTGGCTACAGACCTTATACACTGGGGCTGAGACTTTTGCGCTGGTGAACGGTTGGGTTGGAACCCCCTTTGAGGTTGGGTCTGGTGTCCGCCAGGGTTGTCCCTTGAGCCCTTTGCTATATGCTTTCGCAATTGATCCTTTTCTTAAAAGGATCGATCGTGGGCCATTGGCGGGAGTCGGGGCCGGCCTGGAGGGGCCGGAGGCCACTCAGAGGGTGGTTGCGTACGCAGACGACGTCTCCATTTTTGTCTCCTCGAGAGGGGAGGCAGAATGGGTGATGTCAGAAGTGTAACGTTACTCATTGGCATCTGGGTCCAAGATCAACCGAGATAAGTGCAAAAGTCTCTGGCTGGGAGGAGGAGATCCTGGTTTTGATCTCCCGGACACCCTTCCAGAGCCTCAGGGGACTGCTAAGATCTTAGGAGTCGAATTTGGCCCGGGTGATTACCCCAAGAAGAACTGGGAGGATAGGCTGAATCTAGTTGCTCAGAAGGTCGACCAATGGAAGGGTTGGTCCTTAACCCTGAGGGAAAGGGTTCACTTTGCTTTACCTGGGCAGTGTGTGCATCTTGCCAGAACCTCTCTGGACTCAGGTCTATAGACTGTTCTTCCAGCTGTTATGGGGGAACAGGCTCAACCTAATCAAGAGGGAGGTTACTTACCTACCAAGGACACTAGGCGGGTTAGGTATGGTTAACCCGGTGGTGTTCCTAGTGAACACCTTTGTTAAGATCAACCTGGCAAACCTCTGGCAAGAGAGGACTCCTTGGTGGATATCCTCCTGCAGGGGGTGGTTTCGGGCCTTTCTTCCAGGAATGGGAGAGAGGAGGGCAAGTGAAAAACCTGCGTACACCTCACGGACATCTCCCGGCTTATGCCACCCTGGCGCTGAAGATTGTTCGCCGGTGGGGTCTGGAGGTGTGGGAGATCAGGACCATGTCGAGAAAATTTCTTGACAGCAGGGTCCTGATGACCCACTTCCAGAAGCCCCTGGCGCTCAAAGACTGCCCAAGTAGTGACCTCGGGGTGGGATTAAAACTTTTAAATTCAGCGAGGATTCCCCAGAAGTTTTGGGATCTGGATTGGCGTTGCTTCCATGGGAGACTGTATGTGAGGGGCAATCTAAAGTGCAGAAGCTCTGATGATCGGGATTGCCCCCGGCAGGAGTGCGGCGGAGTGCTGGAAAGCATGGAGCATTTCCTGCTTCATTGCCCTTTCAATACAGAGGTATACAAAAGGGTGGGAGCCTCCATTGGTTGGCCAGGCCTAACCAGCCTCTCCTATGCTGGGTGGGCCTATGGAGTGTTCGGAGACCTCGGTGGTAGGGACCATTGCACCTTGTTTCTAGTCAGTATAGTGGTCAGGCACTTTATGTGGAATGCACGATGTCTAGTTACCCCAAAAAAAAAAACTGTAACACAGAAGGTTTTACCAGGGAAACGCAACTCAATATTTATTGCCCAGATTCTGCAGATTTTAGAAATATCCAACATGTGGCCCTAGTGTCCTAATGGACTGAAACACCGGCCGCAGAAGCAAAGGAGCACCTAGAGGATTTTGGGGCCTCCTTTTTTTAGGAATATATTTTAGGCACCATGTCAGGTTTGAGGAGGTCTTGTGGTACCTTAACAGTCGAAATCCCCAAAAAGTGACCCCATTTTGGAAACTACACCCCTCAAGGCATTTTTCTAGGGGTATAGTTAGCATTTTGACTCCACAGTTTTTTTGCAGAATTTAGTGGAATTAGTCTGTGAAGATGAAAATCACCTATTTTTCTGTAGAAACATAGAATTTTTTCATTTTTACAAGGAATAAAAGGAGAAAAAGCCGCTCAACATTTGTAAAGCAATTTCTCCCGATTACGGCAATACCCAATATGTGGTCATAAACTGATGTTTGGACCCACAGCTGGGCTCAGGAGGGAAGGAGCGCCTTTTGGATTTTGGAGCGCAGATTTTGCTGGATTGGTTTTCAGTGCCGTGTCGGGTTTGCAACGCCCCGGATGGACCAAAACAGTGGAAACCCCCCAAAAGTAACCCTTTTTTTGGAATCTATACCCCTCAATGAATTTTTCTAGGGGTATAGTGAGCATTTTGGCCCCTCAGGATCTTTTTTAGAGCGAAGGTGACCAAAAAACAGCGATTTTGGCGCTTTAAATTCTTTATTTATTACAGCGTTCACCGTGCGCAATAAATTACATTTAAATTTATTCTACCGGTCGGTACGGTTACGCCGATACCATATGTGTATAGTTTTTTTTTACGTTTTGCAGCGTTTGCACAATAAAATGAAGTTTCTATAAAATAATTTATTTTCTGGGACACGCTATTCTGAGCCATAACTTTTTTATTTTTTCGTCAAAAAAGCTGAGGGAGGTCTTGTTTTTTGCGGGACGGGTTGTAGTTTTTATTGGTACTATATTGGGGTAAATGCGACTTTTTGATCACTTTTTATTCTATATCTTGGGAGGGGTAGTGACCAAAAAATAGAAATGCTGACATAGTTTTCCGTTTATTTTGTTTGCGGCGTTCACCATGCGGAAAAATTAACATTTTAGTTTCATAATTTGGGTCGTTACGAACACAGTGATACCAAATATGTTTACTTTTTTTTTTAACGTTTTCATTTTTTCCCTATAATAAATGACTTATTATAGGAGAACAAAAACTTTTTTTACACTTTTATAAAACATTTTTATTAACTTTTTACACTTTCTTTTTTTTACCTGCAGCTCTGATCGCTGCTAGAATACATTACACTACCTTGGTAGTGTAACGTATTCCAACTGTCAGTGTGACGTCACTCTGACAGTTGGTCTACGAGGATCAGCAGAGGCTGATCCTCATAGGCTGACATACATGGCAGACTTGGGGGCCGTTGTCTGGCCCCCGGGTGCCATCACAAGCATCAGAAACCCCCACAATTGCATGGGGGCTGCTGATGTGGTACAAACCCTGTACATGCAGAGATCGCAATCGAGCCCCGCATGTAACGGGTTAATTGCCGAAATCAGCGGCGATGAGCCGCTGATCGGCAACACTGGAGAGTGTCAGCTGTCGGGGACAGCTGATCTCCAAGTTCCCGATGCACAATGTCGCCGACAGTGTGCCATCGGGAACGACACAGTGACTTCCTGTCACTCTGACAGGAAGCCTATCAGGACCAGCCGAAGGTTGGTCCTGATGGGCTTCCGTCCATGGCAGACCCAGAAGCCATTGTTTGGCTTCCGTTTGCCATAGTAACTATCGGCAAAACCTGCGATTTCGGACCGGGGTCTGCCGATATGTTAGAAACCCCCAAAATTCGGCGATTGCACCCGATCGCCGAATTTAAGGGGTTAATTCGCCGAAACCAGCGTCAAAGGACCGCTGATCGGCAATAGTGGAGTGTCAGCTGTCGGCGACAGCTGACTTCCCAGTGCACACTGTCGCCGACAGTGTGCATCGGGAAAAACTCAGTAACTGTACGCCCTCGTGCGGGAAGTAACCTCCCGCGACGACGGACAGTTACGTCCTGGTGCGGATAGGGGTTAATGGTTTTGCTTTTGCATTTAAAGGCGAGATGGCGATGGCGGTTCTACGCGAGACCCTACACACCGGCCAGAAGATGCCGATCATCGGACTTGGCACTTGGAGGAGTGCACCTGACCAGGTAATGACAGTCCCTCCAATGTCCCCTAACTTGCTGATATCGCCGGCCGCGAGCGCTCGTACCGGTAATCAGTGCGTCGATAAATCTGCCGTACTTTGCATAGAGACCGACCCTCCTGTATCGCTGCGTGACTAGGCACACTTGCCATTCCGTACTGTAGGAAAGCTGGGTGACATCCTCTGTGGCAGCCGTAATGGAAGCCAATTTATTAGTCTCCCACATTTTCCAGACACGGCAAAATAAAATATTTACAACCGGACAGAAAAGGACGACTCCAGGATTAGGCGGAATTCACACGACAGGGTTTCCCGGCCGGGTGCCGGCACCCGGCTGCATTAGGAACAATAGACCCCTAATGGGTCTATTCGCACGACCGATTTTTTGACGGGCCGGGAAAACCGGCCGTCAAAAAATGGGACATGCCCTATTTTCGTCCAGGTACCCGGCCGCCCGGCTCCCATAGAAGTCTATGGAGCCAGGTAATACACGGCCATCACCGGAATGTGTCCCAAGTGATGGCCGGGTCTACCGTCGCTCACGCTCTCTCTCCTCCTCCTCCTCCTCACAGTGCAGAGTGCATGTGAGGAGGGTCTTTTTTTGCTCCCTGTAGGTGTCGGAATCCCCAATCCGCTACAGGAGAAGTGCGTGACTACACTGTCCATATATGGACACAGCGAAGTCACTCACTTCTGCAGCGGAATCCCTGACTCTATGGCAGGGGATTCCGCTACAGGAGAAGTGAGTGACTACACTGTCCATATATGGACATTGAAGTCAGTGACATCTCCTGGAAGGGGGGGGGGGATGGGTGCAACCTACAGGGGGCTGGGTGGCATCACCTACAGGGGACTGGGTGGCATCACCTACAGGGGGCTGGGTGGCATCACCTAAAGGGGGCAGGGTGGCATCACCTACAGTGGGCAGGGTGGCATCACCTACAGGGGGCAGGGTGGCATCACCTACAGGGGGCAGGGTGGCATCACCTACAGGGGGCAGGGTGGCATTACCTACAGGGGGCTGGGTGGCATCACCTGCAGGGGGCTGGGTGGCATCACCTGCAGGGGGCTGGGTGGCATCACCTGCAGGGGGCTGGGTGGCATCACCTGCAGGGGGCTGGGTGGCATCATCTACAGGGGGCTGGGTGGCATCATCTACAGGGGGCTGGGTGGCATCACCTACAGGGGGCTGGGTGGCATCACCTACAGGGGGCTGGGTGGCATCACCTGCAGGGGGCTGGGTGGCATTACCTGCAGGGAGCTAGGTGGCATTACCTGCAGGGGGCTGGGTGGCATTACCTGCAGGGGGCTGGGTGGCATTATCTACAAAGGGCAGTGTGTGGCAACAAATTGAAATGAAATTCATCCGATTTTAAAACGGACAGGGAAAAAAACGGAAGCAAATCGGGTCCAAATCGGCCGGTAAAAACGGCAACACGGCCCGGAACGGAATCGGAACGGATGCAAACCGGCCGGAAAAATCGTCCAAAAACGGCCGATTTTCCCGGCCGACACTCGGACCCCGTCGTGTGAATGAGGCCTAAATATTTGCCGGACTTTTAACAAAAATCTGAACCTGGGCAAAAAAATCCAAATGGTTTCATTAGTTGTATCTCCATTTCGGCGCCGCGCGAATATTCAGGTCTCGCGCTTTGATCTCAGGATAAGTGTTTCCTGCCCTGAATCAGAGGCTGCAGCTGTCGCCACTTTATACCGATCACTGATCAATGGTACAAGAGGCGATGGCCGCAGGGAGTGCGCACAATAGCGAGCGGTGAATACATGAATAATATCACAGGTGAAGCCTCATTATATCCCGTGTGTATGATGCCGAGGATCCGTGCCGGCCGCATCTGTTCATTCAGTGTTGTCATAGAAGCGCAACACAAAAGGTATCGTCACTTACCCTGCGCTGTATTCTGTGGCCCAAATGAGCGGCTTATTCTTCTGATGAATGACTGATAAATGTTTGATTTATTCTTCATTATACTGATCCTGAGTTACATCCTGTATTATACTCCAGAGCTGCACTCACTATTCTGCTGGTGGAGTCATTGTGTACATACATGACGTTACTTCTCCTGTACTGATCCTGAGTTACATCCTGTATTATACTCCAGAGCTGCACTCACTATTCTGCTGGTGGAGTCACTGTGTACATACATTACATTACTTATCCTGTACTGATCCTGAGTTACATCCTGTATTATACTCCAGAGCTGCACTCACTATTCTGCTGGTGGAGTCACTGTGTACATACATTACATTACTTATCCTGTACTGATCCTGAGTTATATCCTGTATTATACTCCAGAGCTGCACTCACTATTCTGCTGGTGGAGTCACTGTGTACATACATTACATTACTTATCCTGTACTGATCCTGAGTTATATCCTGTATTATACTCCAGAGCTGCACTCACTATTCTGCTGGTGGAGTCACTGTGTACATACATTACATTACTTATCCTGTACTGATCCTGAGTTATATCCTGTATTATACTCCAGAGCTGCACTCACTATTCTGCTGGTGGAGTCACTGTGTACATACATTACATATCCTGTACTGATCCTGAGTTACATCCTGTATTATACTCCAGAGCTGCACTCACTATTCTGCTGGTGGAGTCACTGTGTACATACATTACATTACTTATCCTGTACTGATCCTGAGTTACATCCTGTATCTCTTTATTTTATATAAATTTACAAAACATAAACTGAAAAACAAATACATAACTAATTCCATATAACCAAAAAGTCACAACCCAATTCTTATAAACAAATTTTCTTATATACATCTCTGTATATGAGAAGAGAAAACGATACCAGACCCGGCCACATACACCCCACTCTTATATACTTACATCTACACTTCATCCGAAGCTAAACAATAACTAGAATATATACAAACATCATATAAAACGTTATCAAAAGTACTAACAGAAAATCCCCCGACCCGCGTCAGCCAAGGGCCTAAAGAAACAACATAATAATGATAATAATAATAAAACAACAACATAATAATAATAAAATAATAATAATAATAACCAAAAAAATCCAAAATATAATAATACTAATCCCAATTTTTTTTTTTTTCTAATTTTTTATTTTTATAATATTTTTTATTTTATTTTTTAAACACACTATACACATCCTGACTTTCCCTAACCTCCTTACCCTTCTTACCTAAACTCCACCACCCCAGCCAGCATCTAGCCTCATGTCCTCTCACGTCCGCATAGTCCAGATGCTGGCCCCAACCACCACACCCAACACCCCAGCCCAGCCCCCCGCCCCATGTCCTCCCATGTCCGCATAGTCCGGGGCTGGGTCAGGCAAACCCCCCCCCCCCCGACCCCCTCCCAACCTATC
This sequence comes from Rhinoderma darwinii, assembly GCF_050947455.1. Classification (NCBI taxonomy): domain Eukaryota; kingdom Metazoa; phylum Chordata; class Amphibia; order Anura; family Rhinodermatidae; genus Rhinoderma; species Rhinoderma darwinii. The sequence goes on from NC_134693.1 coordinate 4,033,059, forward strand.
TATTAACCCCCTTAAGTCTATCCCTATTCTAACAACATTTCTACAATATAATACAATACACGTCACCAACTTGTCCAAATACCAAACCATATACAAAATACACCGTACCCGAAAGCACCAAGTTCGGTCGCTTGTAAACCTTTTTCCTGCCATTTCAATCCTAAACAAAACAAAAATCTTCCAGTGCTTACCTAGCCCATCACCAGATAGAGAGAAGGGAAAGCCCCCCCCAGCACCCCCCCCAGAGGCCAAGGTACCACGTCCACCGCTGCACCCTCCCTATCGCTTGCCCTATCTCCTTACCCTATTACTAGCCCTTTCTTGACCCTATTGAAAGCTGACCCTATGCTGACCCTCACCTTTCCCTTATTCCGAGCCCTATCGCTATATTTTTTTTTTGGGTGCCTCAGCGGAACGCAGACCCCCACCTCCAGTTGAGCAGTGGTGACGACCCCCCCCCCTCCCTCATGAAGGCAGACACATTAAGGCACCCTAAAGGAAAAGCCCCTCCAAAGACGAGAGGCTTTGGATGCTCCCAATCTGCCAACCTCCAAAGAATGCACCTTCACCAGGTCACCCATGATATTGCTAACAACCTCATCCACTAGGAGGATTTTCTTCTGGGTAGAAACTAGACATCGTGCATTCCACATAAAGTGCCTGACCACTATACTGACTAGAAACAAGGTGCAATGGTCCCTACCACCGAGGTCTCCGAACACTCCATAGGCCCACCCAGCATAGGAGAGGCTGGTTAGGCCTGGCCAACCAATGGAGGCTCCCACCCTTTTGTATACCTCTGTATTGAAAGGGCAATGAAGCAGGAAATGCTCCATGCTTTCCAGCACTCCGCCACACTCCTCCCGGGGGCAATCCCGATCATCAGAGCTTCTGCACTTTAGATTGTCCCTCACATACAGTCTCCCATGGAAGCAACGCCAAGCCAGATCCCAAAACTTCTGGGGAATCCTCGCTGAATTTAAAAGTTTTAATCCCACCCCGAGGTCACTACTTGGGCAGTTTTTGAGCGCCAGGGGCTTCTGGAAGTGGGTCATCAGGACCCTCTTGTCAAGAAATTTTCTCGACATGGTCCTGATCTCCCACACCTCCAGACCCCACCGGCGAACAATCTTCAGCGCAAGGGTGGCATAAGCCAGGAGATGTCCGTGAGGTGTACGCAGGTCTTTCACTTGCCCTCCTCTCTCCCATTCCTGGAAGAAAGGCCGAAACCACCCCCTGCAGGAGGATATCCACCAAGGAGCCCTCTCTTGCCAGAGGTTTGCCAGGTTGATCTTAACAAAGGTGTTCACTAGGAACACCACCGGGTTAACCATACCTAACCCGCCTAGTGTCCTTGGTAGGTAAGTAACCTCCCTCTTGATTAGGTTGAGCCTGTTCCCCCATAACAGCTGGAAGAACAGGCTATAGACCCGAGTCCAGAGAGGTTCTGGCAAGATGCACACACTGCCCAGGTAAAGCAACATGGGCACCAGGTAGGCCTTGGCCAAGTGAACCCTTTCCCTCAGGGTTAAGGACCAACCCTTCCATTGGTCGACCTTCTGGGCAACTAGATTCAGCCTATCCTCCCAGTTCTTCTTGGGGTAATCACCCGGGCCAAATTCGACTCCTAAGATCTTAGCAGACCCCTGAGGCTCTGGAAGGGTGTCCGGGAGATCAAAACCAGGATCTCCTCCTCCCAGCCAGAGACTTTTGCACTTATCCCGGTTGATCTTGGACCCAGATGCCAATGAGTAACGCTCCACTTCCGACATCACCCACTCTGCCTCCCCTCTCGAGGAGACAAAAATGGAGACGTCGTCTGCGTACGCAACCACCCTCTGAGTGGCCTCCGGCCCCTCCAGGCCGGCCCCGACTCCCGCCAATGGCCCACGATCGATCCTTTTAAGAAAAGGATCAATTGCGAACGCATATAGCAAAGGGCTCAAGGGACAACCCTGGCGGACACCAGACCCAACCTCAAAGGGGGTTCCAACCCAACCGTTCACCAGCGCAAAAGTCTCAGCCCCAGTGTATAAGGTCTGTAGCCAATTGACAAACCCCCCCGGTAGGCCGTACCTCAGAAGGACCGACCAGAGGTACTCGTGGTCCACCCGGTCAAAAGCCTTGGCCTGGTCCAAGGACAGGATGTACCCCTCCCACCGACCAGAATTTCCCTGCTCCACTGCCTCTCTGACACTGAGGACAGCACTAAATGTGCTGCGGCCTGGAACAGAGCAATGCTGGACCGGCGAAAGGAGCCGGGATGCAAACTTCACCAGCCGATTAAACAGCACCTTTGCGAGAACCTTTCTGTCCGTATTGAGCAGCGCTATGGGACGCCAATTCTCAATACGGGTCGAGTCTTTACCCTTCGATAAAACGATCAAGGCCGACCTCCTCATTGACATTGGCAAAGTACCCGAGGAAAGGCACTCATTAAACACCTCAGTCAAGAGGGGAACTAGGGTTCCTTTAAAAGTCTTATAAAACTCGGATGTTAAGCCATCCGGCCCTGGCGATTTTTTGAGGGCAAGCCCATCAATCGCCAATCCCACTTCCTCTTCCTTGATCGAGTCTATCAAAACACCGAGAGAGGGGTCTACCCCTGGCTCAGGGATGGTTTCAGCCAGGAAAGCCGACATCTCGTCTCGGTTTGGATCTTGCTTCCCCAAGAGGTGCGAGTAGAAGGATCTGACGACCTCCAAGATCCCTGATTTGGATCTCTTCAGAGATCCTGTACTATCAATCAGTCCTGTCAGAACCTTACAACTCACTGACATCTTACAGTTCCTGTAGGGGTCGGGCGAGCGGTACTTCCCGAAATCCCTCTCAAGAACTAAAGATGCGTGCCTATCATACTGACACCTCCTGAGCAAAGCTTTCACCACGGAGATCTCCTCCCCACTACCCCCGGTTGAGACCAGATGTTCGAGTTTCCTCCTCAGTTCCTGATATAGGCGGTACCTACTCATGGACCTGAGGCTCGAGAGCCTGCGGAAAAATCCTGCCACCCGGACTTTAAACAACTCCCACCACTCAGACTTAGTACCACTGAGATCCAACAAAGGTACCTGGCTCTGAAGAAAATCCTCAAAGGCCTGTCTTATCTCCGCTTCTTCCAAGAGAGTAGAATTCAGCCTCCATATACCTCTTCCCATCTGGAGGGACTCTGCAATGTTCAAAGAGAAAATAATCATACAGTGATCGGAGAACTCCACCTCAACAACGGACACTGGTGAAGAGATGGCTTCCTCCTTCAAAAAAAACCTGTCTATCCTAGACCTACAACTACCTCTACGATAGGTGAAACCCGAGTGGCCTGGGGTATGCCTGATGTGGATATCCACCAGGCTAGCATCGCTAACTATATTTTTTAATGCTACACTATCATAGGTCAATTTTTTATCTCCGGAACCTCCTCTATCTCGGGGCCTCACGACAGTATTGAAGTCCCCTCCAAAGATAACTTGTCGACCTGAAAAAAGGAAAGGCTTAATCCTCATGAAGAGACTTTTACGGTCCCATTTGCTCTGGGGTCCGTATATATTGATTAGTCTTAATTCCTGTCCCCTCATGAGGACATCTAAGATCAAGCACCTCCCCATTTCTAACTCAATCATCCGTCGGCATGTTACCGGTGCGGTGAAAAGGACCGCCACTCCGCTATAGGGCTCAGCCGCAAGAGACCAGTAGGAGGGCCCGCGTCGCCACTCCCTCCTAGATTTAACGACGTCTGCCAAAAGTGAGAGCCTGGTCTCCTGCAAAAACAAAATGTCGGCTTCAACTCGGCCAAGAAAATCAAAGGCTGCAAATCTCGCCCTATCTGACTTAATGCTGGCAACGTTAATTGATGCCAGCGTCAACGGAGTGGGTGCCGCCATCATGGATGTTTGAGTTAGACGGCTTTCTTCTTCCCACCCCCTCTATCTGATGAGGACCCCCCTTCTTTGCCTCGCTTCTTGCAAACTGAGGAGTCCATACTCACCACCCTATTCCCATCTTCATCCCCAAGTTCCGGGTCAACCTCCCCCTCTGGGGGCAACGGCCCCTGCAGCGGGGGAGGCTCAACGACTCTAGGGTGCCCTACCATGCCCTCCCTCTTAGTATGAGAGGCTGGAATGTCCACGAGAGCATGGTATCGATCAGTAGAGCGCACCAGGGGGGTACAGGATTTACCTTCCTGGGCCAGGGCGGGGCCAGATGTATTTGGCCCTTGGGTTTTGCCCGGTGTCCCTTTTGCTGTAGGCTGAGTCCTCTCTTCCTCTCCCACACTTTCATAGTGGGAGGACTGAGAGTCCTCAGCCCTCTGCTCCCTTTGGATCCTCCTCATCTCCCCGTTCAATTCGGCCTCCCCAGGGGCATCAGCTTCAGGGGGGGCATCCAGATCCGAATCAGAGGTCGTCCCAGTTTCCTGGAGTGCCCTCCAAATCCTCTCCTTCCTTCGCTTCTCCGCCCTTCTCTGGCGAGAAGGGGGACCCTTCTTTGCATTCTTCCCTTGCCCCTGTGCCCCATTGTCCCTGCCCGCACCCTCACCCACGGAGGCCTCCCTCCTCTCATCCTCCGCAGGTTTGGAACAAGCATTGACAACAGAGCGAGGACACCGACTGAACGGGTGACCTAAGTCACCACACAGGTTGCAGCGAATACGGTCACACAATGCGGCTAGATGATCAATTCCCCCACAATGAGCACACTTCTGCACCTTGCAGCCTGCACTCAAATGTGAGGGGTCGCCACACCGGTGACACAACTTCGGCTGCCCCTGGTAGAAGACAAGGATCCGATCTCTTCCCAGGAAAGCAGACGATGGTATGTGGGACACCGTCTGTCCCAGACGCTTTAGTTTAACCATGAACGTCCAGGCCCCTGACCAGATGCCAAACTCATCCATGTTCTTCCGTGGCATCTCTACTACCTCTCCGTACCTTCCCAACCAGGTCATGATATCAATACAAGAGAGTGACTCGTTACGGGTAAGAACGGTCACTCTCTTGGGACCACTTTGGCGAGAAATTGCTTGTGCAGCAAAGTCTCGCCAGCCAGGCTCGTCCTTCACCAGCTCGTAGTTCCCCCAGAAGACCTCAAGGCCCCCTAGGTGAACAAAGCTGATGTCAAACTCGACCGAGCCATGAGGATGTATCAAGGCAAAGATGTCACTCGCCTTGAAGCCCATCCCCAGCAGCAGCTCCACCACTCTCTTTCTGGGAGGGCACGCATCATTGCCACGCCACCGGAGACGGACCACATTCCTCCTGGCTACAGACTGCCCGGCTGTTGGGAGCAACCACTGATCTCCTCGTTGCTCTCGGAAGGCATTTAGACCATATCTGTCTATCCAGAAAGACAGGTCCTTCTGCACTCCCCCTATGGTTAGGGTTTGCTTTCCCTCTCTTAAAGCGTCCAAGAGACGTTGTTGCAAGTTACCGTCCCCGGACCTTGAGGATGAAGATGGGTGGGCCCGCTGTCCCCCCGCTGCCACACCAGCATAAGACCTGCCGGATGTCACAGCAAGAGGAGCGCCAGGCCCATTGCCCCTGGTTGATACCCCATCCCCACCACCCACCACCTCACCACCTACAGACACAGCACTCAACACCCCATTACCAGCAGACACTCCAGCAACTTTATTTACAGACACCTGCATACCCCCAGCAGTTCCCACATCCACAGCCGCAACTTTTTCATTTAACCCACCAGGTCCCCCTGCAGTCATCCTTCTGGCCAGGCCTGGTCCTATGTTATGTATTTTTCCTGTACATTTTGTGTGGGTAGACACTGCTTCAGTCTCCGCATCATCAGGCACCTTTGCAGGGACGCCACCAGATGTTATAAGCGGTGTCCCCGCTGTGCCCTCCGCCTCATTAACCTCCATCTTTTCTATGTGCGGAACATTTTTGGGAAAGGGGCCACCGCCGCCCCCGACGCCAGCAGCCCCCTTCTCGCCTACACCACTTTTCAGTGATGCGGACGAAGGAGCCACTGATGTCACTGGAGCCGCCTCCGGCGCCGGACCACTCCCCCCTCCCACAGAGGAGTGGCCAACAGAGCCGGAGCCCCCTCTGTGACCGCCCTTGTCCGGAACGTCTGACGGCTTTACTGCGACACCGACAGACTTCCGGCTTTCAGACACCACATCCGGTTTCTGGTTTACCCGTTCTCCAGACCGCTGACTCGCATCAGAGACCAGTTTCCCGGGCTCGCCATTAACCGGACACGGGGACACACCCCCTGGCGTCACCAGGCCACCAGTACCGCCCCCTTTGCAGGGGTTGGCGTCCGGCGCCATTTTGACCACCACGTGTTCTAATGCCGGACCCGTAACACTCTCCCCGCATTCCCGCTCCAGCCCCACTGCAGAGGCTTGAGCTGGGGGTCTTGCGGGACCTGCGCCCTGATCCTGACTTTCATCAGGCTCAGAGAACAGGAAGGATCTTGCTGTATACACCATTTTAAATGAACCTTCAGCAGATTTTTTTTCCTTTGTCTTTTTTTTCTTCTTACATTTTTTTTTCTTTTGCTTTTCCTCCTCTGCGGGTAACTCCGCACCGAAACAAAATCCCTGGAAGGATACCGGCGACTCCACGTTACGGATCTGTGTAAGTAATCCTGGAGGCCGCTCACTGTCAGTATCAAAACTCTCCTGATTTCTCCCAGCTGTGTGTCCACCCTCCTCCTCCTCACTGCTCCTGGGTGCATCAGAATCTGAGCCTTCTCTGGACTTTGCATTCTCATGCTCCATTTTCTCCACCACATTTTCCTTTGCTGTGTCTGGGGCTCTGCTGTCTTCCTCCACACTTTCTATTTTTATAGGTTCTGCCATCTCGGCAAACCTCTCTTCATTTTTTAATTTTTCACCAAACACCCCTCCGCCTGCCAAAATCTCCTCACGTCTCTCTTCCACTTCTTTTATTTCCTCCAACAAGGATTTCACATTTAAAAGGTATCGGGACCTCTTACCTCCTGAGGCTTTTGCAGCTCTTCCTCTGGCGACCGCCAAGTCCGCACGGAGCCGTTGCAGCGACTTCCTGAGGTCCCGATACTCCTCCAACCGCATAGCCAGACGGGAGCTGAAGTTCTCCACCGTCTCTCCGGTCCTCAGCTGTCCCCATTCCTCCACACGACCGTCATCCAAATGTCCGGACGGCGCCGGTCCTTCTCCAGGTGACAACACCTCGATCACCCTGCCGGACCGCGTCTCCATACCCTTATCCAGGGTTCCAGCGTCAGGGGGAGCCAGGACAGCCTTGCCCCGAGATGATCTCCTCACCCCCGCGACTGTTTGCATATTCCCAGCCAGCTGGGATGACCCTCTACCCCCCGCTGGCATGCTCCGGGAGGTAGAGGTCTGAGGCTCCATCCTAGGATGGAACCCCCCTCAGGGTACTTTCCAAGCCCAGGCAGATGGTATGAGGCCTGGGCAGATAGGATAAGGAAAGTCCCTGGATCCAAGGCCTGCACGGAAGTCTCAGCAGCTCTCTCCACACGTCCTACTCCACCCACTCCAGAGCTGCACTGACTATTCTGCTGGTGGAGTCACTGTGTACATACATTACATTACTTATCCTGTACTGATCCTGAGTTATATCCAGTATTATACTCCAGAGCTGCACTCACTATTCTGATGGTGGAGTCACTGTGTACATACATTACATTACTTATCATGTACTGATCCTGAGTTATATCCTGTATTATACTCCAGAGCTGCACTCACTATTCTGCTGGTGGAGTCACTGTGTACATACATTACATTACTTATCCTGTACTGATCCTGAGTTACATCCTGTATTATATTTCAGAGCTGCACTCACTATTCTGTTAGTGGAGTCACTGTGTACATACATTACATTACTTATCCTGTACTGGTCCTGAGTTATATCCTGTATTATACTCCAGAGCTGCACTCACTATTCTGCTGGTGGAGTCACTGTGTACATACATTACATTACTTCTCCTGTACTGACCCTAAGTTATATCCTCTATTATACTCCAGAGCTGCACTCACTATTCTGCTGGTGGAGACACTGTGTACATACATTACATTACTTATCCTGTACTGATCCTGAGTTATATCCTGTATTATACTCCAGAGCTGCACTCACTATTCTGCTGGTGGAGTCACTGTGTACATACATTACATTACTTATCCTGTACTGATCCTGAGTTACATCCTGTATTGTACTCCAGAGCCGTACTCACTATTCTGCTGGTGGAGTCACTGTGTACATACATTACATTACTTATCCTGTACTGATCCTGAGTTACATCCTGTATTATACTCCAGAGCTGCTGCCCCAATTCTGCATCTTCAGAGCTGAAATCTCCCAGCATTCCCTACTATATTTTCTGCAATATGTCATCTTTACCCCAGACACTGTACAGTCATCTGATGTAGGAAATACTAACTGCACCCCCACTTCCCTTTATTAGAAGAGCTCGGCTGTTGTGGGGAGTTTGACCACAATCTTTCTGACTCTTTCCATAAACAACCGGTGAAATTGTGAGTTTAGCTCCGACATATATTAGGACTGGAGTATAAGACATGATCTGAGATGAGTGAAGCAAAGTATTCACTAAGATATTAACGTTTTATTTGGGTATGAACTGTCAGAAATTGTAAAGAGTTTTCCTTTAATCCACCAAAGAAATCCCCTTGAAATCTGTAGAATTAACATCAGGCAGGATTATTTTTAGACCTTTGTTTTTCTAGTTTTTGTCTTGTTCTTTCGTCACAATATTCTCTGCTGTGATTATAATAAATAATGATCCGGGATCAGCGTCCGCTCTAAAGATGAGTCCAGATCACCTCTAGTGGTGAATTACATGTACTGCATCACTGGCTCCAGAACACCAGCAGGGAAACATCACATCCCCTACAGGTCCCCCCCAAAACTCCCTCCAGAAAAGACTAGAATCCCCCCCCAGATTTCATCGCTCCAGTGCTGGCGAGCAGCGACTTCTCCTCTAGCGTCTCGTTTCCATGTGCAGCGCCAGAATGTAGCGGACACCTCCAGATCTGCGCTCGATTATTATACTGTTACTCTATGAACCTCCGACTGGTCCCATCATTTTTCTGTCCCTGACTGTTCTCTTGTTGACAGGTGAAAAATGCCGTAAAATACGCACTTGGAGTTGGATATCGCCACGTAGACTGTGCGTCCGTTTACGGTAACGAGACAGAAGTGGGAGAAGCCATTAAAGAGAGTCTCTGCGCTGATCAGGTATAATCTGGGCATTTACAGGTCTCGGACAATTTTGATTTATTTTTTTCGTATGCAGAAAATAACATTTTCCCGAGTGTCGTGTTCAGGGTCTAAAGAGAGAAGACGTATTTGTCACCTCCAAGCTGTGGAACAACAAGCATCACCCCGAGGATGTGGAGGGGGCGCTGAAGAAGACCCTGGAAGATCTGCAGCTCGACCACCTGGACTTGTACCTCATACACTGGCCGTATGCCTTCAAGTGAGACGCTGGATGGGGGAGGGGGGATTATGGGGAGGAAGAGGGGAACCATGGACGTTTACACAATGGTCAGTCAGGCGGTAACGGTCCTGTATATAGTCATCCCTCTATATACGCAGGGTCAAGTGTTGCCCGATGGATCCTGGTCCACATATCACATCGCCAATCATCCTTTTCCCCGTTTCAGGAGAGGAGATAATATCTTTCCACAAAATGCCGACAGTTCCCTGCAGTACGACTACACCGACTACAAGGACACCTGGAAGGCCATGGAGAAGCTGGTGGAGAAGGGTCTGACCAAGGCCATCGGTCTGTCCAACTTTAACAAGAGGCAGATTGATGACGTGCTGAGCATCGCCGCTGTGAAGCCGGCCGTACTGCAGGTATGGACCCCGCTGTGATCTCGTGTGGCCCCCGGGAGCCGGTCTTTGTGGCCCTCGCCTCATGTAGATGCCTCTTGTGTGCAGGTGGAGTGTCACCCGTACCTGGCTCAGAACGAGCTCATCGCTCATTGTCACAAGAACGGCCTGGTCTTTACCGGTTACAGTCCGCTCGGCTCTCCGGATCGCAACTGGAGGAAACCTGAGGACCCGGTTCTGCTGGAGGAGCCCAGCATCCTGGAGATGGCCAAAAAATACTCCAAATCCGAGGCCCAGATCCTTCTCAGGTAGAACAGGTCCCTGCGTCACACTGGGTAGTGGTTACCCATAGCAACCAGTTAGATCCCTGCATCACACTGGGTAGTGGTTACCCATAGCAACCAGTTAGATCCCTGCCTCACATCGGGTGGTGGTTACCCATAGCAACCAGTTATATCCCTGCCTCACACTGGGTGGTGGATACCCATAGCAACCAGTTAGATCCCTGCCTCACATCGGGTAGTGGTTACCCATAGCAACCAGTTAGATCCCTGCATCACACTGGGTAGTGGTTACCCATAGCAACCAGTTAGATCCCTGCCTCACATCGGGTGGTGGTTACCCATAGCAACCAGTTATATCCCTGCCTCACACTGGGTGGTGGTTACCCATAGCAATCAGTTAGATCCCTGCGTCACACCGGGTGGTGGTTACCCATAGCAACCAGTTAGATCCCTGCGTCACACCGTGTGGTAGTTACCCATAGCAACCAGTTAGATCCCTGCATCACACTGGGTGGTGGTTACCCATAGCAACCAGTTATATCCCTGCCTCACACCGGGTGGTGGATACCCATAGCAACCAGTTAGATCACTGCATCACATTGGGTGGTGGTTACCCATAGCAACCAGTTAGATCCCTGTCTCACACTGGGTGGTGGTTACCCATAGCAACCAGTTAGATCCCTGCATCACATTGGTTGGTGGTTATCTATAGCAACCAGTTAGATCCCTTCTATGATGTATCTGGTCCATAATGACAGACCTGGTTGCTATGGGCTGCTGTGCCATAGCTGCACCTCAACTCCTAAAACCCCAATACTCATCCCTGAATCTAGTGCATCCACAGGACGTATTCTCGGACCCCCATAGCGGCAGTAAACCATGAGATGACCCGGCCCCGACCCTCTGCACTCCCTGGGCACATGGGTGGGCTTCATACAGCCTGGGGGGCGAAACACAGAACATATAAAGCCCAAAACGTCACTATGTAGAATGTGCACCCCGGGATCAGTCTGATGGGGGGGTCAGAGATGATATTGGAACCACTTTGCACCCCTGATGTGTGGCCCCAGGATGTGGCGGGTTATCAATGGTTCATTACTATGGCAGCCGTTCTGTTCCAGGTGGCAGGTGCAGAGAAGAGTCGTTACCATCCCAAAAAGCGTCACCCCTTCCCGGATCCTGCAGAATCTTCAGGTGAGCGTCCAGATCTGCGCCGTTTATAGGACGGCGGTCTCTCCTGCCGCTGTGGAGCTGAATTCTTCCTTCATGGGATTTCTTGTTTCCTGTCCAGGTCTTTGATTTCCGCCTGACAGACGAGGAGATGAAGCAGATCGGAGCCCTGAACAAGAACTGGAGATACATCGCCCCCCTCGTCACCGTGAGTCTGCCGCAAACTACGAGGATGTCACCGAGGGGTTCAGGGGGGTGACCCCAGTGTTATGAGAGGGGCCCTATTTATAGCGATGACGTCATAACCTGGTAATAGAGTTATAATGACACGATGTAGTGACTGCCTGTCCTACAGAGAATGACAGATGACACATTATGACAAACTCAGCTCTGCTACATCTGCCTATTAGACTTCATTTGGGTTTTGCCAATATACAGAGACGGTTCTGAGTCACTTTAGCTTGCATTAGGAAATCACATGAAGAGCAGTCCCCCAATATGGTCAGTTGCCCCCTTTACAGGTATCAGAGATGATGATGACCCTGCAGGGTTCCTCCAGGGACTGTCAGCAGAATAGATGCTGTTTATGGCATCCTGTATTCTTTCTAGGGATGAGTGTGGCGGATCAGTAATGTCTGTATTCTGCTGTGGGGATCAGTAATGTCTGTATTCTGCTGCTCAGTGACTGTGGGGATCAGTAATGTCTTTATTCTGCTGCTCGGTGACTGTGGCGGATCAGTAATGTCTGTATTCTGCTGCTCGTTGACTGTGGGGATCAGTAATATCTGTATTCTGCTGCTCGGTGACTGTGGGGATCAGTAATGTCTGTATTCTGCTGCTTGGTAACTGTGTGGATCAGTAATGTCTGTATTCTGCTGCTCGGTGACTGTGGGGATCAGTAATGTCTGTATTCTGCTGCTCGGTGACTGTGGGGATCAGTAATGTCTGTATTCTGCTGCTCGGTGACTGTGGGGATCAGTAATGTCTGTATTCTGCTGCTCGGTGACTGTGGGGAACAGTAATGTCTGTATTCTGCTGCTCGGTGACTGTGGGGATCAGTAATGTCTGTATTCTGCTGCTCGGTGACTGTGGGGATCAGTAATGTCTGTATTCTGCTGCTTGGTGACTGGGGATCAGTAATGTCTGTATTCTGCTGCTCGGTGACTGTGTGGATCAGTAATGTCTGTATTCTGCTGCTTGGTGACTGTGGATCAGTAATGTCTGTATTCTGCTGCTCGTGTCTGTGGGGATCAGTAATGTCTGTATTCTGCTGCTTGGTGACTGTGGATCAGTAATGTCTGTATTCTGCTGCTTGGTGACTGTGTGGATCAGTAATGTCTGTATTCTGCGGCTTAGTGACTGTGTGGATCAGTAATGGCTGTATTCTGCTGCTCGGTGACTGTGGGGATCAGTAATGTCTGTATTCTGCTGTTTGGTGACTGTGGATCAGTAATGTCTGTATTCTGCTGCTTGGTGACTGTGGATCAGTAATGTCTGTATTCTGCTGCTTGATGACTGTGGATCAGTAATGTCTGTATTCTGCTGCTTAGTGACTGTGGGGATCAGTAATGTCTGTATTCTGCGGCTTAGTGACTGTGTGGATCAGTAATGTCTGTATTCTGCTGCTTGGTAACTGGATCAGTAATGTCTGTATTCTGCTGTGGGGATCAGTAATGTCTGTATTCTGCTGCTCGGTGACTGTGGGGGATCAGTAATGTCTGTATTCTGCTGCTCGGTGACTGTGGGGATCAGTAATGTCTATTCTGCTGCTCGGTGACTGTGGGGATCAGTAATGTCTGTATTCTGCTGCTTGGTGACTGTGGGGATCAGTAATGTCTGTATTCTGCTGCTCGGTGACTGTGGGGATCAGTAATGTCTGTATTCTGCTGCTTGGTGACTGTGGGGATCAGTAATGTCTGTATTCTGCTGCTCGGTGACTGTGGGGATCAGTAATGTCTGTATTCTGCTGCTTGGTGACTGTGGGGATCAGTAATGTCTGTATTCTGCTGCTCGGTGACTGTGGGGATCAGTAATGTCTGTATTCTGCTGCTTGGTGACTGTGGGGATCAGTAATGTCTGTATTCTGCTGCTCGGTGACTGTGGGGATCAGTAATGTCTGTATTCTGCTGCTCGGTGACTGTGGGGATCAGTAAGGTCTGTATTCTGCTGCTCGGTGACTGTGGGGATCAGTAATGTCTGTATTCTGCTGCTCGGTGACTGTGGGGATCAGTAATGTCTGTATTCTGCTGCTCGGTGACTGTGGGGATCAGTAATGTCTGTATTCTGCTGCTCGGTGACTGTGGGGATCAGTAATGTCTGTATTCTGCTGCTCGGTGACTGTGGGGATCAGTAATGTCTGTATTCTGCTGCTCGGTGACTGTGGGGATCAGTAATGTCTGTATTCTGCTGCTCGGTGACTGTGGGGATCAGTAATGTCTGTATTCTGCTGCTCGGTGACTGTGGGGATCAGTAATGTCTGTATTCTGCTGCTCGGTGACTGTGGGGATCAGTAATGTCTGTATTCTGCTGCTCGGTGACTGTGGGGATCAGTAATGTCTGTATTCTGCTGCTCGGTGACTGTGGGGATCAGTAATGTCTGTATTCTGCTGCTCGGTGACTGTGGGGATCAGTAATGTCTGTATTCTGCTGCTCGGTGTCTGTGGGGATCAGTAATGTCTGTATTCTGCTGCTCGGTGACTGTGGGGATCAGTAATGCCTGTATTCTGCTGCTCGGTGACTGTGGGGATCAGTAATGTCTGTATTCTGCTTCTCGGTGACTGTGGGGATCAGTAATGTCTGTATTCTGCTGCTCGGTGACTGTGGGGATCAGTAATGTCTGTATTCTGCTGCTCGGTGACTGTGGGGATCAGTAATGCCTGTATTCTGCTGCTCGGTGACTGTGGGGATCAGTAATGTCTGTATTCTGCTGCTCGGTGACTGTGGGGATCAGTAATGTCTGTATTCTGCTGCTCGGTGACTGTGGGGATCAGTAATGTCTGTATTCTGCTGCTCGGTGACTGTGGGGATCAGTAATGTCTGTATTCTGCTGCTTGATGACTGTGGATCAGTAATGTCTGTATTCTGCTGCTTGGTGACTGTGTGGATCAGTAATGTCTGTATTCTGCGGCTTAGTGACTGTGTGGATCAGTAATGGCTGTATTCTGCTGCTCGGTGACTGTGGGGATCAGTAATGTCTGTATTCTGCTGTTTGGTGACTGTGGATCAGTAATGTCTGTATTCTGCTGCTTGGTGACTGTGGATCAGTAATGTCTGTATTCTGCTGCTTGATGACTGTGGATCAGTAATGTCTGTATTCTGCTGCTTAGTGACTGTGGGGATCAGTAATGTCTGTATTCTGCGGCTTAGTGACTGTGTGGATCAGTAATGTCTGTATTCTGCGGCTTAGTGACTGTGTGGATCAGTAATGGCTGTATTCTGCTGCTCGGTGACTGTGGGGATCAGTAATGTCTGTATTCTGCTGTTTGGTGACTGTGGATCAGTAATGTCTGTATTCTGCTGCTTGGTGACTGTGGATCAGTAATGTCTGTATTCTGCTGCTTGATGACTGTGGATCAGTAATGTCTGTATTCTGCTGCTTAGTGACTGTGGGGATCAGTAATGTCTGTATTCTGCGGCTTAGTGACTGTGTGGATCAGTAATGTCTGTATTCTGCTGCTCGGTGACTGTGGGGATCAGTAATGTCTGTATTCTGCTGCTCGGTGACTGTGGGGATCAGTAATGTCTGTATTCTGCTGCTCGGTGACGGTGGGGATCAGTAATGTCTGTATTCTGCTGCTCGGTGACGGTGGGGATCAGTAATGTCTGTATTCTGCTGCTCGGTGACGGTGGGGATCAGTAATGTCTGTATTCTGCTGCTCGGTGACGGTGGGGATCAGTAATGTCTGTATTCTGCTGCTCGGTGACTGTGGGGATCAGTAATGTCTGTATTCTGCTGCTCGGTGACTGGGGATCAGTAATGTCTGTATTCTGCTGCTCGGTGACTGTGGGGATCAGTAATGTCTGTATTCTGCTGCTCGGTGACTGTGGGGATCAGTAATGTCTGTATTCTGCTAATCGGTGACTGTGTGGATCAGTAATGTCTGTATTCTGCTGCTCGGTGACTGTGGGGATCAGTAATGTCTGTATTCTGCTACTCGGTGACTGTGGGGATCAGTAATGTCTGCCCCTCCCCCTCTTTTACCATTTCTTAAAAATCACGCCAGATGTTTCTTTGCAGGTTGATGGAAAGTTTGTTGCCCGGGACGCTGGACACCCCATGTATCCGTTCAATGACCCGTATTAAGTGATGCCACCTGAAGTCTCCGCCTCTTTCGCCGCCCTTTTCTACGCATCCGTTTATAGCTTTATCTTTCATCGTATCCAGGACCAGCGTTCGTCAATAAATCTTCCAGCTTTGTAAGGAAATTGCTTTGTGGCCTCGTCATTTTATAAATTAGGGATCACGATGGCGGAAATTCATCCAGGGTCATTTCTACACCGCTGAGGACGGTCGCAGTAATAACCGGAAAATGGCGGCAGCACGTCAGAAGGAACATTGCTGGTTTTCCATGTAATAAAGTTCCATCCTTGTAGAAAGAAAAGTTCTGCAACTTTCTAATAGACATTGATGAAATCCCTCGCCATTATTGAAATCCCTGCTTGCTGTCAGTGAATGGGAAAATGTTTACATCCAGAGGCTGAAAATCTGTACAGACCTAATATTTCTAATAGCTGAAAGTTTGTTACAATGTATCAGTGCAGGTATTAATGAATCCATTAATTGAGTACCCCTTGAAAAAGCTACCGCGAAACGCTCGTCGGGGCTCTTGGTGTGGAGCTCATTTATCTCGGCTCATCACGCAACACGCGGGTCGGTATAGGTTCTGGGACCTCTTGATTTGTGGTGATTCGCTGGTTCCTACATATTTAGATTCACATATATAGTAGTGCGGTTGTGATCGCTCCTTTCTATACTTTATTGGATCTGTGAGGTCTATTTGTGGCTTTGTATTTCTTTGAATTACACATTTACAGCGTATCTTTTTGAGTGATTGTTCTCAGTGACATTATATCAGACGCCATTCCACATGTTTAGTTTATGTCATTTATTGTTCTCCACACCAGTGCATTTTCAATTGTTTGTCCTATTTTAGGTCCTGATGGCCAATATGTTTTTATGAGTATTGTAATAAAGGATTTCTATTTTTGCAAGTTACACTCGTGTACTTGGTGTGATATGTCCTCACATACAACGATGTGGCCGTCAGTGGAGGGGCGTGGCTAGGCCGTCAGTGGAGGGCGTGGCTAGGCCGCAAGTGGAGGGGTGTGGCTATGCAATCACAATACGCCAAATGGGCGCATCATACAGACTTTCTTCCAGAGCCAAGTGGACCCTGTCTGAAGAAAGGGCGGTACATCAGGGTCTGGTCACGTTGGCGCCATGGCTTCCGTTTATATGTGATTCATTGTTTATAATGGGTCCAGTTGACTTTGGGTTCGTTCACACGTAGCGGAATTGCGAAAGGAAAATCCGCAGAATACAGTAGCAGCGAAGTGGGTGAAACGTAACAAATCTCATCCACACGCTGCGTAAAAGTTCCGACCAGAAATTGATCTGCGGTGCGTATTTTTGGGACCACAACATGTCAATTCCTGAATTGCTGCGTTTTTCACAGATGTCACCATCCCCCAACATTGAGAGAAACGCAGCAAAATCCGCACCATTTTCTGCAGGAATTCCGTCACGTGTAGACGAGCCCTTATAATGTCCGGCAGATTTACATATTATTATTTTTTGGACTTAATACTGCGGCGCACGAACCTGACCCTCAAAGAGGAACTAAACACAAGTGTGAACAGAGCCGGGTGCTGCAGTTATGGGGATCCTCATGCTGTGGGTCATGTAAGGGCCCTTTAAGAAACCCAGCATTGTCTGGGGGTTGTGCTCATGTCTGATGTGTGTGGGGGGCTCCGCTGTATTTCTGTGTTCCCTGGTGTTAATCTATAGAGCACAGATCCCACCCTGTTACCCCTCATCTCTGATCCCCAAAACCATGGAGCGACTTCTTCAGGGCTCCAGGACGTGAACATGGGGGGAGGGGTGGTCTACATTAGGAATATATTGTAACAAACCTCAGGACTAGGATAGGTTTTCATTCACTAATAGCAAGCAGAGATTTTGAAAAGGGTGAGGAATTGAATCGGCTTTATTTACACTGCTCCAGCCTATCGATTTTCTTACAGTTGCGATATTGACAGCGCAATGACCAACAACATAGCAGTGTCCACTCGGTAGAGACGTGACGCGGCTTCAGAAAACTTACAGCAAACGCCAGACGCCACGCCGATCACTGGACGACCTCCACACCGGCGGCGCCAAGAAAAACCCAGTGATCCACCCCCTGCACAGATGGAGGCTAATGCCTTATATACACCTGGCGTTTGTTGCCGTCAGCGGTTCGGTCACACGGTTTGGACGCGCCATCGGTTTTTTGTTACGGCCGCCCCTCTGTACTGACTGGATTTTAAAGTCGTTTAAATAAGTTTTGGAAAAGTCTTTCCTGTTAAACTAGCGCTGGATCAAGTTCCTTTTCTGTTCCATATTCAACCGTGTCCCGCGGCGAGGATCCGTGCGCAGTCCAGGACTGGACAACTGAGTGGGTGACCCGGATTCCTCCCCATTTGTTAGGTCACGCACACAACGATCCGTAATCCAGCGCCCGCACACTGCTATGTTCCGTCAGATGCCGCGTTACACCGCAGGGCGAGGCTAAGGCTCCGTACGGGTGGATTTACAGGGGTCGTTTGTGTTTATATGTAATTTTTGTAATATTAACAAAAATTGTTGTGGTTTTCCAAAGATTACGAAAAATGCGGCAAAAACCAAGAGGAAAGCTGCAAAAAAACCACTCATGGAAATTTACCCTTAGACCTTAGTTCACACAGAGTTGTTTGCAGGCAGAACAGATTTTGATCTGCCTGCACGCCGTTTGCCGCAACTTTCGCTGCGTTTTTCGCCCACGGGCAAAAACGCCATGAAATACGCTTTCTCTGCCTCCCATTGATGTCAATGGGAGGTCCGAGGTGTAAACGCCCAAAGATGGGGCATGTCCCTTCTTTTTCCCGCTAGACGGTTTTTCTGTTCGCTGGAAAAAAACACCTCCGCCTTTTCAGCAGTTTTTTGGTGCATTTTTCGTCAAAAAACTCTGTGTGAACCTGTTCACGCTGAAAAATCTGCTTTAAAGTTCCTTCGGGAATTTTGATGCATTTTTGACCTGCCTACAATTTCCTGCTGCGATTTTCGCCGGCAGCCATTGAGCGCCGCTAGCAAAAAAAAACGCTGCGAAAAACGCTTTCTCTCCCTCCAATTGATTCCTTTTTTTTTTTTTTTAAAGTATGTTTTTTTTATTTTCCAACAATTTCAGACAAATGAACAAAAATTCAACAGCAGCTTGTCCCACGGCAATAGCATCTCTGAACACCAATAACATTATGTTGCAGCAAATCTATCCTACAAGTCATATCAATTATTGCAAAAGATCCTCGTTAGAACAGGAACAGAATGAGAGATTTTACCCCAAAAACAAGAGGGAAAAAGTATCAATATTCATAGGACATGTAAAATACAAAAGAAACCATAAAGAAAGGGGGAGGGGAGGATAGAACGGGGGGGGGGGGAATGGACACGTGTACCCCCCGCAGACCTGGAGAATCGCCTTCCCAGCAGCCGCAGAGACAGAGTACAGCAGTTTTTTGTGATGGTTCGGGATATAGAGCATGGAAGGTGGCAGGATCCCAAAGAGACCCCACTGTTGGGTTGAGGGGCATTGTATGGACAGGGTATTTGACACAAAATATTGAATCTTTACGCCAAAACTCGACAATAGTTGGGCATGACCAGAGGCAATGTAACAGGTCTGCGTGCCGTGCTCCACACTAAACACGAATGGTCAGAGGAGTTACCCATGAGGAAGCCCCTGTAAGGGGACACGTAAGACCTATGAGCTATTGTATAAGACATCTCCCAGTACATGGCTGACGGGAGGTATTTGGCGGCCGTGGTTACAGATGACAGGATGTCGTCATGAGTGATGTCATCTAAGTGGTCAACCCAGTAAGATACGCCCGATCGCGATTTAGCGTAGGCCAGGGGCCGTCTTAAAACACTATAGTATGTAGTGATTAGTCTCTTTCGGCGTTGGTGAGAAGTCTAGTGACAGAAGAAGTCATCCCAGTCTTGGTCTTGTAACTGTCTAATGACCTTGTGAGCATAGCGACAGGCCCGCATGTAGTAAAAAGGGTGTAGGCCCAAAAAATCAAATTGTATACGTAGTTCATTAAATGAGTAAGGACGGCGGGTGAGCGTGTTAATTATCTGACTAATACATGTCAACCCCCTCCGAGCCCATCCACGAAAGACCACATGGGGATTGGCGTTTTGGAAGTCAGGGTTATGGGTCCAGGGGAGGAGGAGGGAGAATCTAGGGTTTAATCCTAAATGCTGTCTGGCCTTGGTCCACGTCTTCCAGGCGGACATGATTAGGGGATTAGCCCGTTGATCAGGCGTCAGAGCCGAGTAGGGAGTGTGTAGAAGGCATGTTAAGGAAATGGGTCTGGAAAATTGGAGATCTAATGTCGAATCAGTAAAGCAGGAGCTGCCGGTTATCCAATCCCCAATCACTCGCAGTTGAGCCGCCATGTTGTATAAATGAATCTGGGGAAAGTTAACCCCTCCATGTTCACGGCGTTGTTGCAGTATGCATAGACTCACTCTTGGTCTCCTCTGGTTCCATATGAAGCCTCGGAAAAGAGCATTCAGCCGCCGAACGTCCACTGGTCTGAAGTATATAGGCAAGGACTGTAGTAAATATAACAATTTAGGGAAGACAACCATTTTCAATAGATTGGCCCTACCCAAAAATGAAAGAGTAAAGTGCCTCCAAGCCACGAGCTGGGATTCCAAACATGCAACATAGGAATGAAGGTTTCGTTGATATAAACGCGATGGTTGTCTCGTTATTCGCACCCTCAAATAGGGAATGTAGTCAGAGTTCCATTTAAATGCATGCTCCGAAGACCAGAGAGGCCTGGAGGGACCCCTGAGAATTAGGGCTTCTGATTTTTGTAAATTGATCTTAAAACCTGACAAGGCGCCATAAAACGAGATATCCTGCAGGATCGGTTGAAGCGTAGAGGCAGGGTTGGATATGAACAGTAAAATATCATCTGCAAATACCGATAGTTTAATTTGAGAATCTCCAATTTGTATACCCTGAAAACATGCTAGGGACTGAAGGTGACGGAGAAGGGGATCTAGGGACAGGTTAAAAGGTAACGGTGAGAGAGGACACTCCTGACGTGTACCCCTGAAAAGGGAGATAGGAGGCGAGTTAAGCCCGTTGATGGTAAGGGATGTGACAGAGCAGGCCTGTGAGCGTGAGAGGAAGGTTAGAAAGCGGTCCCCGAAGTCCCGGGACTGCAACACCGCTGTGAGAAATGGCCATGAGACAGAATCAAACGCTTTTTCCACGTCAAGTCCCAACAACACGGTCACTGGGGAGGAGGGGTCTAGTCCCATCAGCATGGTCACTGGGTAGGAGGGGTCTAGTCCCATCAGCATGGTCACTGGGGAGGAGGGGTCTAGTCCCAGCAGCATGGTCACTGGGGAGGAGGGGTCTAGTCCCAACAACATGGTCACTGGGGAGGAGGGGTCTAGTCCCAGCAGCATGGTCACTGGGGAGGAGGGGTCTAGTCCCAGCAGCATGGTCACTGGGGAGGAGGGGTCTAGTCCCAGCAGCATGGTCACTGGGGAGGAGGGGTCTAGTCCCAGCAGCATGGTCACTGGGGAGGAGGGGTCTAGTCCCAGCAGCATGGTCACTGGGGAGGAGGGGTCTAGTCCCAACAACATGGTCACTGGGGAGGAGGGGTCTAGTCCCAGCAGCATGGTCACTGGGGAGGAGGGGTCTAGTCCCAGCAGCAGGGTCACTGGGGAGGAGGGGTCTAGTCCCAGCAGCAGGGTCACTGGGGAGGAGGGGTCTAGTCCCAGCAGCAGGGTCACTGGGGAGGAGGGGTCTAGTCCCAGCAGCAGGGTCACTGGGGAGGAGGGGTCTAGTCCCAGCAGCAGGGTCACTGGGGAGGAGGGGTCTAGTCCCAGCAGCAGGGTCACTGGGGAGGAGGGGTCTAGTCCCAGCAGCATGGTCACTGGGGAGGAGGGGTCTAGTCCCAGCAACAGGGTCACTGGTGAGGAGGGGTCTAGTCCCAACAACATGGTCACTGGGGAGGAGGGTTCTAGTCCCGGCAGCATGGTCACTGGGGAGGAGGGGTCTAGTCCCGGCAGCAGGGTCACTGGGGAGGAGGGGTCTAGTCCCGGCGGCATGGTCACTGGGGAGGAGGGGTCTAGTCCCAGCGGCATGGTCACTGGGGAGGAGGGGTCTAGTCCCAGCAGCAGGGTCACTGGGGAGGAGGGGTCTAGTCCCAGCAGCATGGTCACTGGGGAGGAGGGGTCTAGTCCCGGCAGCAGGGTCACTGGGGAGGAGGGGTCTAGTCCCAGCGGCATGGTCACTGGGGAGGAGGGGTCTAGTCCCAGCAGCAGGGTCACTGGGGAGGAGGGGTCTTGTCCCAGCAGCAGGGTCACTGGGGAGGAGGGGTCTAGTCCCAGCAGCAGGGTCACTGGGGAGGAGGGGTCTAGTCCCAGCAGCATGGTCACTGGGGAGGAGGGGTCTAGTCCCAGCAGCAGGGTCACTGGGGAGGAGGGGTCTAGTCCCAGCAGCAGGGTCACTGGGGAGGAGGGGTCTAGTCCCAGCAGCAGGGTCACTGGGGAGGAGGGGTCTAGTCCCAGCAGCAGGGTCACTGGGGAGGAGGGGTCTAGTCCCAGCAGCAGGGTCACTGGGGAGGAGGGGTCTAGTCCCAGCAGCAGGGTCACTGGGGAGGAGGGGTCTAGTCCCAGCAGCAGGGTCACTGGGGAGGAGGGGTCTAGTCCCGGCAGCATGGTCACTGGGGAGGAGGGGTCTAGTCCCAGCAGCAGGGTCACTGGGGAGGAGGGGTCTAGTCCCAACAACATGGTCACTGGGGAGGAGGGGTCTAGTCCCGGCAGCATGGTCACTGGGGAGGAGGGGTCTAGTCCCGGCAGCAGGGTCACTGGGGAGGAGGGGTCTAGTCCCAGCGGCATGGTCACTGGGGAGGAGGGGTCTAGTCCCAGCGGCATGGTCACTGGGGAGGAGGGGTCTAGTCCCAGCAGCAGGGTCACTGGGGAGGAGGGGTCTAGTCCCAGCGGCATGGTCACTGGGGAGGAGGGGTCTAGTCCCGGCAGCAGGGTCACTGGGGAGGAGGGGTCTAGTCCCGGCAGCATGGTCACTGGGGAGGAGGGGTCTAGTCCCAGCGGCATGGTCACTGGGGAGGAGGGGTCTAGTCCCAGCAGCAGGGTCACTGGGGAGGAGGGGTCTAGTCCCGGCAGCATGGTCACTGGGGAGGAGGGGTCTAGTCCCAGCGGCAGGGTCACTGGGGAGGAGGGGTCTAGTCCCAGCGGCATGGTCACTGGGGAGGAGGGGTCTAGTCCCAGCGGCATGGTCACTGGGGAGGAGGGGTCCAGGGCAGACACCGTGGCTGCCACAGCCTGGCGAATACCTTTAGTGGAATGTCTATTCCTCAAGAAACCCAACTGGGTCGGGGCAATGATCGGGCCTAGCATGGATTGGAGACGTCAGCCAAGATCTTTGTTAGGAGCTTATAGTCTTGATTTAAAAGGGAGATCGGGCGGTAAGAAGAAAGGAGAGTTAGGTCCCTGTAGTGACCGGGGGGTAGGGAAACGGACAAGTGAGCCCTAATCTACCCGCCACTCTGTCCCTGCCTACTTGCAACGACCCGCCCTAGGCGACGGGGTACAACTGGGCGGCGGTCCCTGCACTCCGTAAGTGCACGACAAACACGACAAACATACAAGGGAATACAAGCAAGGGAAAGGGGCAGTTGCCCACGGCAACACCGTGAGCAACCAGAGTGGTGAACGAGCCGAGTCAAGCCAGGAGTGTGCGAGGTACCAAACGAAGAGCAGAAGAGTAGTCAGTAAGCCAGGGTCAGTATGGAGCAGGAACAAAATTGAAGAAGCTGTAGCTGGGCCAGGAAACCACACGAAAAAGAATAACAAGCAAGGAGGAACAGGAAATGCAGGTATAAATAGACAGAGGGCGGGAGCTAGCTGAGTCTGGCCAGGCTGCGATAGGCTCTCCCACTCCTAAGCCTGCCAGCCTGAGTGGTGGAAGCTGGAGTCAGTCTCAGGGATGTAGATTCAGGTGCTGACTGATTAATTAAGGGAGTTAACCCCGAAGCTGTGCCTGGCAGATCCTTTACAGTACCCCCCCTTTTATGAGGGGCCACCGGACCCTTTCTAAGTGGACCTGGCTTACTGGGGAAACGCAGGTGGAACCTCCTGACCAATACCCCAGCGTGAACATCCCGGGCGGGTACCCAAGTCCTCTCCTCGGGCCCGTAACCTCTCCAATGGACCAGGTACTGGAGGGAGCCTTGGACCATCTTGCTGTCCACAATCCTGGCCACCTCGAATTCCACCCCCTCAGGGGTGAGGACGGGAACAGGAGGTCTCCTCGAGGGAGCCAAGGACGGGGAGCAGCGTTTAAGGAGGGAGGCATGAAACACGTCGTGTATACGAAAAGACGGGGGTAACTCCAGCCGGAAGGAGACAGGATTGAGGACCTCAATGACCTTATACGGCCCAATAAACCGGGGAGCAAACTTCTTGGACGGAACCTTGAGACGCAAGTTCCTAGACGACAACCACACCAGATCCCCGACCATAAACAGGGGGTTAGCAGAACGTTTTCTATCAGCCTGAGTTTTTTGTACGCTCTGGGACGCCTCTAGGTTCTTCTGAACCTGGGCCCAGACTGTGCACAGTTCCCGATGAACGACCTCTACCTCGGGATTGTTGGAACTACCAGGTGAAACGGAGGAGAACCGTGGATTAAACCCAAAATTACAGAAAAAGGGAGAGACCCCTGACGAGTTACTGACCCGGTTATTAAGGGAAAATTCGGCAAGGGGAATGAATGAGACCCAATCATATTGACAGTCAGAGACAAAACACCTTAAGTATTGTTCTAGAGATTGATTAGTCCTCTCCGTTTGACCATTGGTTTCAGGATGGAAGGCAGAGGAGAAGGACAGATCAATCCCCAACTTCATACAGAAGGCTCTCCAAAACAATGAAACAAATTGTACCCCTCTGTCCGAAACAATATTGACAGGGACCCCATGGAGACGCAGGATGTGTTTGACAAACAAGGTAGCCAACGTCTTGGCGTTGGGTAGTTTCTTGAGGGGCACAAAGTGGCACATCTTACTGAAGCGGTCTACCACCACCCACACCACCGACTTGCCTTGGGATGGAGGCAAATCGGTGATAAAATCCATGGAGATATGTGTCCAAGGTCTCTGGGGAATGGGCAACGAACGCAGTAAGCCCGCTGGTCGGGACCTGGGAGTCTTGGACCTAGCACAAACCTCACAAGCGGCGACGTAGGCCTTAACGTCTTTAGGCAACCCAGGCCACCAATAATTTCTGGTAATGAGGTGTTTGGTACCCAGGATGCCTGGATGACCAGATAGTGCGGAGTCATGATTTTCCCTAAGTACCCTTAGCCGGAATTGCAGGGGAACAAACAGCTTGTTCTCAGGAAGGTTCCCGGGAGCTGAACCTTGATCAGCAGCAATTTCAGAGACTAAATCAGAATCGATCGAGGAAATGATTATACCTGGAGGCAAAATACAAGCAGGATCTTCCTCCGAAGGAGGGCTGGCCATGAAGCTACGCGACAGGGCATCAGCCTTAATATTTTTAGACCCAGCCCTATAGGTAACCAAAAAATTGAATCTGGTAAAAAATAACGCCCATCGAGCTTGTCTCGGGTTTAGCCTCCGGGCAGATTCTAGGAAAACCAGATTCTTGTGGTCGGTAAGGACCGTTACCTGGTGTCTAGCCCCCTCCAGGAAGTGGCGCCACTCTTCAAATGCCCATTTAATGGCTAAGAGTTCGCGGTTGCCAATATCATAGTTACTCTCAGTTGGCGAAAACTTCCTGGAGAAGTAGGCACAGGGGCGGAGATGGGTGAGGGACCTGGTACCCTGGGACAAGACAGCCCCCACTCCCACCTCAGATGCGTCAACTTCCACGATAAATGGCTCCATTTGGTTGGGCTGAACCAGCACCGGGGCTGAGATAAAGCACTTCTTAAGGACCTCAAAAGCCTGGACAGCCTCAGGAGGCCAGTGGAGGAGATCAGCACCTTTGCGAGTGAGGTCCGTAAGAGGCTTAGCGATGACCGAGAAGTTAGCAATAAATCTCCTATAATAATTAGCGAACCCCAAAAAACACTGTAACGCCTTCAGGGAGGCAGGTTGGACCCATTCCGCCACAGCCTGAACCTTGGCGGGGTCCATGCGGAATTCATGAGGAGTGAGGATTTGACCCAAAAATGGTATCTCCTGTACCCCAAACACACATTTTTCAGTTTTGGCAAACAGTTTGTTTTCCCGAAGGACCTGGAGCACCTTCCTGACATGCTCAATGTGGGAGGACCAGTCCTTGGAAAACACCAGTATGTCATCAAGGTACACTACAAGAAATATCCCCAGGTAATTTCTCAAAATCTCATTTATGAAATTCTGGAAGACCGCAGGGGCATTACACAACCCAAAGGGCATGACGAGGTATTCGAAATGGCCTTCGGGCGTGTTAAACGCAGTCTTCCACTCATCCCCCTCTTTGATGCGAATAAGGTTATACGCCCCCCGTAGATCCAATTTAGAGAACCATTGGGCCCCCTGAACCTGATTAAAGAGATCAGGAATCAAAGGAAGGGGATACTGGTTCCTTACCATGACCTTATTCAGGCTACGGTAGTCAATGCATGGCCTAAGACCACCATCCTTCTTCCCCACGAAGAAGAAGCCAGCACCTACCGGAGAAGAAGAGGGACGAATGTAACCCTTGGCCAGGGATTCCTGGATATACTCTCTCATGGCTTCACGTTCGGGACAAGAAAGATTAAATATCCTACCCTTAGGAAGCTTAGCTCCTGGTACCAATTCGATAGCGCAATCGTATTCTCTATGAGGAGGTAACACTTCGGAGGCCTCCCTAGAGAAAACATCAGCGAAGTCCTGAACAAACTCGGGTAGCGTATTCGCCTCCTTAGGGGGAGAAATAGAATTAACAGAAAAACATGACGTCATGCATTCATTACCCCATTTGGTTAGCTCCCCAGTATTCCAGTCAAACGTAGGATTATGCAACTGCAACCAGGGAAGACCTAGCACCAAATCGTACGATAATCCCTGCATCAACAGTACAGAGCATTGCTCCAAATGCATGGAGCCAACAAGGAGTTCAAAAACAGGGGTATGCTGTGTAAAATAACCATTAGCAAGAGGAGTGGAGTCGATACGCACTACCGGGACAAGTTTAGGCAAATCAATCAGAGGCATAGCAAGAGACATAGCAAATTCCACAGACATGATATTAGCAGAAGACCCTGAATCCACGAAGGCACTGCCGGTAGCAGACCTACCACCAAAAGAGACCTGAAAGGGAAGCAAGATCTTAGTACGTTTCCTATTTACTGGAAATACCTGTGCGCCCAAGTGACCTCCCCGATGATCACTTAGGCGCGGAAGTTCTCTGGCTGCATTCTTACGCTTAGGACAGTTGTTCACTTGATGCTTGTCATCCCCACAGTAGAAGCAGAGACCATTCTTCCTGCGGAATTCTCTACGTTGTTGGGGGGACACGGAGGCCCCGAGTTGCATAGGTATCTCTGTGTCTTTCGGGGAGGAACGAAGCAACGGAACTTCGGGAGGCATCATGGGGGAGTCGGAGGAGAAAACACATAAACGTTCATGTTGTCGTTCCCTGAGACGTCGGTCAAGTCGTACCGCTAAAGCCATAGCCTGGTCTAGGGAGTCAGAAGAGGGATAGCTAACTAGCAGGTCTTTCAGGGCGTTCGACAGACGCAATCTAAACTGGCACCTCAAGGCAGGGTCATTGCACCGAGAAGCTACGCACCACTTCCTAAAGTCAGAGCAATACTCCTCAACAGGTCTCTTACCCTGATGTAAGGTCACCAGCTGACTCTCGGCAAAGGCAGTCCTGTCAGTCTCGTCATAAATAAGTCCGAGAGCAGAAAAGAAACAATCAACGGAGGAAAGTTCAGGGGCGTCAGGAGCCAAGGAGAAGGCCCACTCTTGGGGCCCTTCCTGGAGCCGGGACATAATTATACCCACCCGCTGGCTCTCAGAACCTGAGGAATGAGGCTTTAAACGAAAGTAAAGCCTACAACTCTCCCGAAAGGAGAGAAAAGCCCTCCGGTCCCCTGAGAACCGGTCGGGCAACTTGAGGTGGGGTTCAAGAAGTGCGGTGAGGGGAACTACCAAGGTAGCATCAGGCTGGTTGACCCTCTGAGCCAGGGCCTGGACCTGTAGGGAGAGACCCTGCATTTGCTGAGCCAGGGTCTCACGGGGGTCCATAGTGGTGTCAGGGACCAGCGTAGACTAGGTATAGGCTTGTTATTATATAGTGACCGGGGGGTAGGGAAACGGACAAGTGAGCCCTAATCTACCCGCCACTCTGTCCCTGCCTACTTGCAACGACCCGCCCTAGGCGACGGGGTACAACTGGGCGGCGGTCCCTGCACTCCGTAAGTGCACGACAAACACGACAAACATACAAGGGAATACAAGCAAGGGAAAGGGGCAGTTGCCCACGGCAACACCGTGAGCAACAAGAGTGGTGAACGAGCCGAGTCAAGCCAGGAGTGTGCGAGGTACCAAACGAAGAGCAGAAGAGTAGTCAGTAAGCCAGGGTCAGTATGGAGCAGGAACAAAATCGAAGAAGCTGTAGCTGGGCCAGGAAACCACACGAAAAAGAATAACAAGCAAGGAGGAACAGGAAATGCAGGTATAAATAGACAGAGGGCGGGAGCTAGCTGAGTCTGGCCAGGCTGCGATAGGCTCTCCCACTCCTAAGCCTGCCATCCTGAGTGGTGGAAGCAGGAGTCAGTCTCAGGGATGTAGATTCAGGTGCTGACTGATTAATTAAGGGAGTTAACCCCGAAGCTGTGCCTGGCAGATCCTTTACAGTCCCTATCTGGTTTGGGAAGCAATATGGTCCTGGACTCATGAAAGTCAGGCACGTCGATCTCCCCACTAAAGATGGCTTGTAAGGTCCTCGTCAATGTCGGCACAATATCAGGCAATAGTTTGTAATATTCCGCCGATAGACCGTCAGGACCCGGCGCTTTATTATTGGGTAAGTGAGAAATCGCTGAAGCAACCTCCGTCTCCGTGATATCAGTATTTAACACCGTTCTATTCTCTTCAGTCAGTTTGGGCAGATGAAGCTTGGATAGAAATGATTTAGTTTCGTCCTGATCATATGTCGTCGTTCGATAGAAATCCGTAAAATAATTCACGAACTCCCGTCGGACGAGATCAGAGTCCAGAATCTCAGAGCGAGACACGGGATCCACTAATCTCACAATGTTGTGATTTGAGCGCTTAGGCCTGTGAATCTTTGCCAGCAGAGCCGATACGGTTACCCCATCTAAAATATCTGTTGTTGGTCATATCCACGCCCCGTCCAGCCTGACCCTGTAGGTCGGTCTCCAGTAGAGACTTAGTGGCTAGATATGCTGTTTTAGCCTCAGGAGTACAGGAATCCACCAGTAATTTATGAGCCTTGATAAGATCTGTATTTAAAGAGTGAAATTTCTTACGATATTCCCGTCGTTTAAAATTAACATAAGAAATAATGTGGCCTCTCATAACCGCCTTAGATGCGGACCAAAAAAGAGCCGTATCATCCAGGTGGGCAATATTGTCATCTATGTAATGAGACCAGTGGACGGTCAGGTATTTGCGGAAATTCTCAGAGGTCGACAGATAGGAAGGGAACCGCCAGTTACGACTATAGGACGTTGGAGCTCCCGTGGTAATTTCCATGTATACTGGAGCGTGGTCTGATATACATGTGGGCGTCAGGTCTACTGAAGTGAGTGATGGAAAATGGGAATCCGGCACAAGAAAATAATCAATGCGAGAGTGAGTGTTGTGAACATGCGAGAAGTGCGTGTATTCTCGAGAGGAGGTGCGGGTTACACGCCAGGGATCATACAAGGACAGGTGTTCCATGAGTGTAAGGAGCACCGAGGCCCCCGCGCGGTCCTGTGTGGTCGGCCTGGACCGGTCAATGTCTGAGTTCAAGGTGAGATTAAAGTCGCCTCCCAAAATCAGTGTCTCTGTAATAGGAAAGTGAAGAGAGAGGAGTAAAAATCAGCGTTCGGGTACTCGGGTGCGTAGATGTTGACCAGGCTATATCTGTGCGTGTTAATAGCAGCGTCAATGTAGAGGAAATGTCCCCCCCGGGTCTGAGTATCGTGAACCGTCAGGACCAGAGATTTATGAAAGAGAGTCGCCACCCCCCTAGATTTAGGAGTGAAAGAGGCCGTGTAAGGGTATGTTCACACGAGGTCATTACGTCCGTAATTGACGGACGTATTTCAGCCGCAAGTCCCGGACCAAACACAGTGCAGGGAGCCGGGCTCCTAGCATCATAGTTATGTACGACGCTAGGAGTCCCTGCCTCGCTGACGGACAACTGTCCCGTACTGTAATCATGTTTTCAGTACGGGACAGTAGTTCCACGGAGAGGCAGGGACTCCTAGCGTCGTACATAACTATGATGCTAGGAGCCCGGCTCCCTGCACTGTGTTCAGTCCGGGACTTGCGGCCGAAATACATCCCTCAATTACAGACGTAATGACCTCGTGTGAACATACCCTGACAGTCACCCAACCACGGGGCCCTCAGTGAACCCCCCGCGCCCTCTCGCCAGTGCGTCTCCGGTAAGAAGATAACATGAGGTCTCAGTCGCTTTAAGTGAGTTACGACCTTTTTACGCTTGACCACAGTGTTTAGGCCGGCAACGTTCCAGCTGACCATTCGTAGTGTGGACGGTGTGACGACAGGTGTGTCTATAGTGCTATAAAGGGTACTCATCCTATCCCAGCAGGGGCGATCTTAGAGTGGAGGTGCGAAGCGTTACAAAATCGGGGTCCACTCTCCCAGCGAGCAGTAGATCCCACGGTGTAGCGACCTAGGAGGATAACACGTGTCCGGGGAAGAGGGGGTAGGAAAAAACCTGAGTTAAGAGAAAAACAGGTAAATAAGGTGAAAATGTGTGCACCACATGAGAACAAAAATAAGCAATGCAAAGCACAATAAAAGAAACCAATAGCAGCATCACAGTGCAAGTACACAACATGCGGAAAGGCACTGAAAAATATGAGGTAGAAGAGTCCCCAAATTATCACAGGATGATGACCGGTCAGTCAGGGACATCTCTGAGGAAGTGACGTCGAGCTGCTCCAGGATCCTCGTAGATGTCGGTTCGGCCATTTTCAGTCACCTTGAGCTTAGCGGGATACAGAAGTTGGAAACGTATTCCCTTCTCGTGCAGATGACGACAGATTTGCGTGAACGCCTTTCGTTTCGAGGAGACGGCTGAGGAGAAGTCCTGGAAAATGAGGAGTTTAGATCCCCTGACCTGCAAGTTCCTGGCCTGTCTATAAGCCTGTAAGATACGTTCCTTGATCGCCCAGTTCAGATATTTCGCTATCACTGGGCGAGGTCTGCTGTCTCTCTCCCTGCGGGGGCCAATTCTGTGAGCATGCTCAATGCTGAACGGGTCCGGTGTAAGATCCAGTTGGAGGGCAGACGGGAGTTCTGCCGTGAGAAGCTGCATGAGATCATCGCCCACAACACTTTCAGGAATCCCCACAAAGCGGAGGTTGTTCCGCCTGTCCCGGTTCTCCAGGTCCTCCAGCTTGTCTCTCAGGATGATTTCTGCATTTTGGTGTTGGGCCACCGAGTTCTCCAGAGCAGACACTGTAGTTTCGCACGCCAGCACGCGGTTTTCCAGGTCCGCTATTTTTTGTGCGTTTGCGGTAATCTGTGCCAGTGCCGAGTTAATGGAGGTATGGATCAGATCCAGTCTCTTGTCAAATAAAGGCAGCATTAAAGAGGCTCTGTCACCCCATTATAAGTGTCCTGTCCCCTACATAAGGGGATCGGCGCTGTAATGTAGGTGACAGTAATGCTTTTTATTTAAAAAAAACGATCTATTTTCACAACGTTAGGAGCGATTTTGGTTTATGCTAATGAGCTTTCTTAATGCCCAAGTGGGCGTGTTTTTACTTTCGACCAAGTGGGCGTTGTACAGAGGAGTGCATGACGCTGACCAATCGGCGTCATACACTCCTCTCCATTCATTTACACTGCACTAGCGATATAGATATATCACTATGTGTAGCCTCATACACAAGCCCTAACATTACTGTAGTGTCCTGATAATGAATACACATGAAATCCAGCCTGGACGTCGTGTGTACTCACAATCCTGACACTTCTGAATCTTTTCTGTGAGATTCCAGCAACAGATACGAAATCTCGCGAGATCTCGGAGCTAAACGAGATTTGGTTTCACTTGCCGGAATCTCACAGAAAAAGATTCAGAAGTGTCAGGATTCTGAGTACACATGACGTCCAGGCTGGATTTCATGTGTATTCATTATCAGGACACTGTAGTAATGTTAG
Source organism: Rhinoderma darwinii (assembly GCF_050947455.1). Classification (NCBI taxonomy): domain Eukaryota; kingdom Metazoa; phylum Chordata; class Amphibia; order Anura; family Rhinodermatidae; genus Rhinoderma; species Rhinoderma darwinii. The sequence goes on from NC_134693.1 coordinate 4,064,992, forward strand.
GGCTTGTGTATGAGGCTGCACATAGTGATATATCTATATCGCTAGTGCAGTGTAAATGAATGGAGAGACGTGTATGATGCCGATTGGTCAGCGTCATGCACTCCTCTGTACAACGCCCACTTGGTCGAAAGTAAAAGTACGCCCACTTGGGCATTAAGAAAGCTCATTAGCATAAACCAAAATCGCTCCTAACGTTGTGAAAAAAGATCGTTTTTTTAAATAAAAAGCATCTGTCACTTACATTACAGCGCCGATCCCCTTATATAGGAGACAGGGCACTTATAATGTGGTGACAGAGTCTCTTTAAGCGAGACACCTCTTATGCCACCGCAGTGGCATGATGATGGTCCATAAGCGGAGAGGACACAGGACTGTCAGCCGGAGAGAGGTTTGGTGGAGTGATGTCTCCGGAGTGTAGGAGTTCAGGTGAATGAGGACAAGACAGCGGTGCAGATGGAGTCTGAGGAGGTCTAGGCCCCTGTTTATCTTTACCGGCTTTTCCCTTCGGCATTGTTTCTGCTTTGGGGTTGGTCCCTTGAGATTGCCTAGTAAGACGCGGAGGCTGAGCGTGTCTGTGAAGAAATTTGTCCATTGTCAAGACAGGGAGAGAGATGGAAGGGCTGGATTAGGTCTGGCGGGTCGTCTCCTACATTTCAGGGTTACGGCATCAGCATTGTATCAGAATTTGCAATGTATAGATCAAAAAAGTGGTGCAACAGATAGGACTAGGACGACCACTAGATGGCAGCAACGTCACACGCATTCAGCTATTACTGAGGCCGGAGGATAGTGAAGTGTAAGCAGTCCGGCCAGTACAACAGGCAATGGAGTTATCCAGACGATATTTATGCCAGATTACAGGCGTACGGCCCAGGGTGGAAACAAGCAGAGTTCAAAATGTGCACGCAACAGGTCTCTATGTGACCCTCGTATTCAGCAGAAATCTATACTCAGTCCTTGAGAGGGGAGACACTGCACTCACTCAGTACCAGGCGATACCTCCGGTCCGGGTGCTTTACTGTGAAAGATGATGAGGAAGGAGCCAGGCCACTCAGATCCACCCCTTTAGAGAGCCAGGCCGGTGTTTACCAGCTCCCTCCAGCGACCCCTGTGAGTGGGGATGACGTTCTCCTCACAGTCCCCCTCCTTGAGGCATCTGGGGATCCCAGATACAGTGGGGAGACCCTCCAACAGGCTCAGGACCAGCAGCAGTGGTCAGTCGGACCCGGGTGGGGCAGGATGATAGGCCCCAAGATGGCCGACGACTCCACGTGGCGGGCAAGTGTGCGACGCCCGCAGTGCGCACCGGCAGGAGAGCGTCCCCGGGGAGCGGTACAGGGGTTCCGAGACCCCCCCTGAGGAGAGGGTATGCGGCAACAGCTCCGGCGCAACCACCCGGCCGATAGTGTAGTAGGCCCCAAGATGGCCGACAGTCACTGGGGCGGCGTGTCTCCCTGGAGACACTAAGGACTCCCGGAGCAAAAGAGCGGCTCCGATGGGACAGGGGAGGACGTCCCACGCTTTCACCGCAAGGAGGAAGAGAGCAAGCCGCCGATGGCGATGATGGCGGCTGGATCCCCTGCTCAGGACACGGAGCCGAGGTAAGACGCGGCCACACAGGATGCCCCGCCTCCGGAAGTCGTAAAATACTATTTTAATGAAATTAAATAAAAAATAAGTTCATACTTACTTTCCTCCTGTCCGGCCTCCAGCGATGACGTTTCATCCATGTCACCGCCGCAGCCAATCACAGGCTGCAGCGGCCTCTGCAGCCAATCACAGGCTGCCGCGTCAGAAAAGAAGGAGGAAGAAGAGGGACTCGTCACCAAGACAACGACCGGGTAAGTATGAACTGCTTTTTATTTTATTTTTAATCAGCAGCCTCTTCTCTCTATCAGTGACTGATAGAGAGAAGTGGCTGCCGATTAGTGTAATATTTCTGTTATGTTTTTCTGCCCGCCCGGCCGTTGCTAGGCAACGGCTCCGTCAGACACGGACGGCACACGGATGCCTTCCGTGTGCCTTCAGTTTTTTTGATGGCCCCATTGACTTGCATGGGCCTCACGGTCACGGAATCCCGGACCAAAGTTGCACATGCTCTACATTGGATCGGAACGGAGCAACGGGACCGCCAAAAAAACTGAAGTGTGCATGGCCCCATTGAAATGAATGTGTCAGGGTGCTATCCGTGACAAAAACGGATAGCACCCTGAAGGAAAAAACTGAAGTGTGCATGAGGCCTTACAAGAATAGAGAGACCACAAGAGCTTACAATCTACAATGTAATGACTACTGTATATATCGGCCTTCCCATTCTTGCCTCACAGCCTAGAAATTCACGGTGCAGCTGTAGGAAGGCGTTCCGTACTCATGTAACATGGATATAAATAAGGAATTAATCTCCGCAGTTTCCACGACCCTTTGGTGCCATTCATTGTAAATGCATTCTACGGAGCTGCCACCAGGTGTCTCTGCTGAGCAGTGTCCCTACCAAGAACTACTGTCCAGCCCCTGCAGGTGGAGTAGTCCACGCGAGGGGCATCACAAGCGGCTTCTATGGGGGGCCTGGAAAGATCTTAATATTAAATGTCCACATTTTAATGGGTGGTGAGAACCCCACACAGGGACGTGGTCTCCACAAGTGCCGCAACGTTAGACAACAATGTGCAGAATGGACCCGAGTCATGATGGGGGCACCAGGACCTGTGTTGCGGATGGTGGGGACTGTAGTACTGGTGTCAAGCAGCAGCTGAAAGGGCGGTGAGTTTTATCTTTGTTATGGGCCCCTCTTCCCCTGTCCGCTATGTATGACGCAGGGTGGGGGGCACATGAGCTGCCGTCCTGCTTCAATAGCAGAAACACGTGCGAGATCCTGGGTCGTAGGGAACATCGGAAACGGCTCCCGACCTCGACGACCTTCAGAATATCAGCGGCCGGGACGTCTCATCTTCTTGGGGCTTATTCAGACGATCGTCCGAGTTCAGTCCGAGAAAAACCAACGATTTCGCACCAGATTTTTGCCTTCAGTTTGTCACATTTTTTCCGTCCCGTTTTTCACGTCCGTGAAAAAAACCCACTGAAGAACGTCCTCAACTGTCCCGACCCACTGAAAGCACCCGCAGGACGGTCACGTGACGCAGAAACGCCATTCTCTATTGCTCATGGCGTAGACAGATCTGTGAGATTCTTCTGGGGCGTATTTTTGGCCACGTCTTATAATCAGGACCGCACAGCGCTGGCGCTTTTTCCTGCTTTCACTTCTCAAGTATCTCCAGGCAACGGTCCGCGAAAAAACGCAACGGAATGAATGGCATCCGCGTGGATTCAGTTTTTCACACAAAACCTTTCATTCTATGGGCCGTTCCTGCATGAAAAATAATCAGAGATGGAGCGCGCTGCGATCTTCTCATCATAGACGGACGGGCCGTGAAAATAAACTGACGTCTGTAGCTATAACGTGTCCGTGTTCAGTCTGGGCGCCGTGCGTTCTGCACTCAGACCCAGCCGGACGCAAAAATCGTTGTTCTGACGGACTGTCGTGTCTTCACGTGTAAGACGGGGACAAAGTTCTACAGCCAATGGACTCAGATCGGCAAAAAAACGGGAAGAAACACAGAGGGGGAGGGGCGGCTAAACCCCGGAGGCCGCACGGCTCTGCGCAGGGAAAGCGTCACTTCTCGTCGTCTTCTTCCTTCTAGTCCCGACCGACACAAAACGTATTTCCTGTCATCTTTAAAACAACAGCAAAAATAGTGACAAAAATGGCGCATGTGGACCCGGACCCCGTGTCAGGTTTTTGCCAGTTGTCGTTTTTCCCGCAGCTTTGTCAAATTTTAGGTCTATGGGTGGAAAACACCCCAAAAAGTGCTACGTCCGGAGCGGGGGGCTGCGGTGTGGAAAAATACGCCACAAAAACGGATTGTCATCAATGTATTTATATCCGTTTTCTGGCGTTCAGGTCAAGCGATATATTTATGGACTTCTGCGCCACCGTCACAACTTTTTAGAACGATTGTTAAGACGACAGCAAATTCATCCAGAAGGCGTGCGGCCCGGGGAGCGGAGACTGTGCAGCCCGGGGGGCGGAGACTGTGCAGCCTGGGGGGGCGGAGACTGTTCAGCCCAGGGGCGGAGACTGTGCAGCCTGGGGGGCGAAGGCTGTGCGGCCCGGGGGGCGAGACTGTGCTGCCTGGGGGGCGGAGACTGTGTGACGGGGGGTGGAGACTGTGTGGCCCGGAGGGCGGAGACTGTGCGGCCCAGGGGGGTGGAGACTGTGTGGCCCAGGGGGGTGGAGACTGTGCGGCCCGGAGGGCAGAGGCAGAGACTGTGCACGCCTTGTATTCTGCGGCCATAATTAGGGGATGTTCACACAGCTGTTTTTTTAAGCCACTCGCGTTTTTTACGGCCGTTTGTGGAGCTGTTTTTCTACAGTCAATGAAAAATGGCTCAAGTAGTGACATGCACTTCTTTTTCGCGGGCGTTTTTTACGCGGCCGTTTTTAGAAAAACTCCCTGTCGGAACACAACGCAGTTTTTTCCATTGATATCTATGGGCAGATGTTTGGAAAGACTTTCCGGCAGCATCTGGAGGGTCCACATCACAGAAAACCCAAAATTCTTTGGGTAGTCAACAAATTAAAAAAGTTACTGCCGTGTGCACAAAATCACTAAAAAGCGTCTGATCACAGGCAGAGCATGCTGGGACTTGTAGTTCCGCACAGACAGAGCATGCTGGGACTTGTAGTTCCGCACAGACAGAGCATGCTGGGACTTGTAGTTCCGCACAGACAGAGCATGCTGGGACTTGTAGTTCCGCACAGACAGAGCATGCTAGGACTTGTAGTTCCCGGTGCTGGGGTTTCCGGTCAGGCAGGGGTTACTGGTTACAATGTAACATTTTGGGTTAATATTTCCGCCGTTCCCCCTCCCCCTGCTGTTTCCACACCCTCCGTGCCCTCATATCAGCGGACTCCCTGCAGCGGGCGTAGTGTGCCAGGCGGGCGGCGGAAGAAGAGCAACGGGCTCCGGGATATAGAGGCGGGTGAGTGCCGGGGCTCCGGGATATAGAGACGGGTGAGTGCCGGGGCTCCGGGATATAGAGTGCGGGGGCTCCGGTATATAGAGGGGGGGTCTGCTCTATTATTGGGGCTGTTACCTGAAGTTTTGGGGTCACCAGAGTTCGGAGTGTCATAAGCTTTCTTCTTTACACCTTTGATACTTTGGGGTGCAGTGATTCCTTTCCTGGGGGGCTCTGATAACCTCTTGTCTTCTGTTTAGGGGGTGTCCTCTTATATCCTGTAATATTGGGGGGGACTGAGATCTTGTGTTGTAGTCACCGGTGGAGGGGGGGGGGGTCACTGATATAGACGCTCTTATTACGTCTCCGGTAATTTTGGGGGCTTTGGTTTCCTCTTACATTACAGCTGGGGGGGGGGGGGTCACTGATTTCCTGTCATTAATAGATTTGTATTCTATTAGGGCTTGGGAGGGGTCACTAATATCTTGGGGGCTCTTTGATAACAGGTTTTGGGGTCACCAGTATTCTGGAGGGTGCGGTGATGTCCTCCTTAGAGGGGGGGTCACTTGTTTCCATGTGTCGGCTGGGCTCTATACTCCCGCATGTCCCGGTTATTACAGTCCTGTACATTATATATTTCCCTTCTCTCGCAGTGCGGAGCTGCGGATTAACCCCTGAGATCATCTCTCAGATAAAGTGAATATTGTTTGGGATCCAAGAGGTTCTGCAGCAGTCACTGATCTATATGGGCTGGTGTATCCATGTGCTGCGCTCGCAGGAGGCAAAACTCGGGACTGCAGGGACTGTGCATTTCTATGGAGCCAGGGTGACCCTGTGACTAAATGACACCCCCAGGGCTGTACTCAATGGCTGCTGTACTTCCAGCATCCGCACTAAGGGAAGAAGAGGTCAGGAGCAGAACTGGCTGATACAGGAGGAAAACGGCTCACAGCGGCACGGAGAGGGTTTAGATGTTAACTCTGCGCAGTAATGTGATCTGCGGGCTCAGGGTGCGGCTGCTTTGTGTATAGGGCACTAGTCCCGGGCGGGGCCCCATCTACCTCCCAGGTGCCGCTGCTCTTTATAACATGATGTAACATGGCAGCGCTCAAAGGCGGCATAGATCCTGCTGCCCGGTATTAGAGTACGGCCTGTCCCACGCAAGCGTAATATCCCCCAAATCACAGCCCGAATCTCTGATGCTGTTAGTCCGGGTCACCACACCCGCGGTCGGGCTGGGACTAGCGGCCTCACTGTGGGCACCCCTCACCCCGTCCTGTGCGCTCTCCCGCCCCGTCCTGTGCGCTCTCCCTCCCCGTCCTGTGCGCTCTCCCTCCCCGTCCTGTGCGCTCTCCCGCCCCGTCCTGTGCGCTCTCCCGCCCCGTCCTGTGCGCTCTCCCGCCCCGTCCTGTGCGCTCTCCCGCCCCGTCCTCTGTCCGTAAGAAAACGGCTGCCAGGAAAATAAAACCTAGTCGCTGGTGCGCGGGTTTACCGGATTTATTCTCGCTGGATTGTTGGATTTTTTTTCGATCCGTAATTTTGGGGGCACATAAATCAGCAAATAGACGTGACTTCATATTCCGCCTGGGGGCTAAAATTACCGGCGATTAAATACTGAGATCTTCTGTGATCGCACTGATCGCGTGGAGCCCGGGTCTTGGGGCCTATTCACACGGTGCGGTTAAATCGCGGTTTCTTGCAGGTAATAGTAAAATGGCCATTGTTTTTGCAGAATTCAAGTAAACTGCTGCCATTTTGTGGTAATCGGAATAAACTGCGATTTGACCTCACTGCGTGGATGACCTCTAATGGCGCCCAACGCGTGACCTCCGTGCTGCCGCCTCTCAGGATCTGCATTCCGGCCGTTCCGCCTTCCTGCGCATCTTTCTCTTACCCAGCAGTTTTTGTGTCCATGGGATGAGACTTTGCTCGTTATGTCCTACAGACCTGGGAACAGAGAGGTTAATAATTATGTTGGAGGTGATGACTGCGGGATATTGAGAGTCCACCTTACAAAAGTCAGCATCAGCAGATTGATGGTGAGCGCAGCTCTGGAGTATAATACAGGATGTAACTCAGGATCAGTACAGGATAAGCAATGTAATGTATGTGCACAGTGTCTCCACCAGCAGAATAGTGAGTGCAGCTCTGGAGTATAATACAGGATGTAACTCAGGATCAGTACAGGATAAGTAATGTAATGTATGTGCACAGTGACTCTACCAGCAGAATAGTGAGTGCAGCTCTGGAGTATAATACAGGATATAACTCAGGATCAGTACAGGATAAGTAATGTATGTACACAGTGACTCCACCAGCAGAATAGTGAGTGCAGCTCTGGAGTATAATACAGGATGTAACTCAGGATCAGTACAGGATAAGTAATGTAATGTATGTACATAGTGACTCCACCAGCAGAATAGTGAGTGCAGCTCTGGAGTATAATACAGGATGTAACTCAAGATCAGTACAGGATAAGTAATGTATGTACATAGTGACTCCACCAGCAGAATAGTGAGTGCAGCTCTGGAGTATAATACAGGATATAACTCAGGATCAGTACAGGATAAGTAATGTAATGTACACAGTGACTCCACCAGCAGAATAGTGAGTGCAGCTCTGGAGTATAATACAGGATGATCTGGATCACTACAGGGTATATAATGTAATATATGTACAGATGAATTCTATATGTGAACTGTACAAGTTTTTTCTTCTCCCAGTGCATTTTGGGAATTGTTATACATAGATTTTAGGCCAGAAAGTTGTTTTTCCTGTTGGGGGTTGCGGCGGCTTTCACCTTATTTGACCCTTTGCTGGGATTCGGTACAATGTGATATAACCAGCGCTGTTTACAGGAGCAGGAAGGTGCAAATGACCTAAGGATATAGAGGGGAGGGGGCTGCCTTGCACTGAATGTGACCATCCCTCCCCTGATCTCGGGACAGGAAGACCCCGTACATGAGATGAGGATGGAGTGGCCCTTCCGGTGGTCTGTCTTGCCAGGTGTGCTGACATTCTGTTTCAGGGCTGGTTTGGTAGACTGTGTCTAATGTAAGTTTGGGGTCTCCAGGCCAGGAGCTGCAGGGGCTGCCTGGATGGTTGTTTATACTATTATTAGATTGTGTTTTCTTGTGTCGCAGCTTTTTATCTCCTGGGAAAGTGTCACGAGGACGGGCGCCCTTTATATTGGGTCATCTGTACCATATAGGGCTCATGGGGGTAATTATACCCACAAAATGGGGCCCCAATACTGTAATTTTTGGGGTCAATAAAATGTGGGCTGTGGCTGCAGGTATCATGTGACGCTTGCTGACTCAGAGGAGAGGGATTTGTTACAATGTATCACCAACCCCCTGGTGGGCACTTTGGATGTTTCGGCGGGCACAGAACAGGTTCATGGGCATCTGTAAGACTTCTTTATGTAGAGGAGATTGTGCCAGTGACCCGTCCCCTTTAAGGCTGGAGCGGGTGATGTTTGCCTGGCACGGCGGGCAGCCTTTGTCTGACGCTGCTGTATTGTGTGGGTTCACCTCGTATGACCCGACACTCCCAGACACTTACCTAACGTTCACCCACCTGTGCCAGGCAAGACCGAGCTTGTGTCTGTATGTGAATAGTCGCTGCCAATGTGATGCCAACATGTTATAATACGCACAGGGTGACGAGAACCGTCCCTGAGCCCTCCCCCACTGCAGTGTTCAGGGACCAATGACTGTTTCCATGAGGTTTGTCACCCAGCTTTCCACAGATCCTGAATGGCCTATACATAAGTAATACCCTATAGTCATTCATTTATTTATTCCCTCTCTCCTTCCAATATGCTTCAGGAAGTGTCAGTCTTCACTGTAGTTCTGGAATTCTGTTCATGAACCAGGAGGATCGGGATGAACATTGCTGCAGTTCTGGGGGACATTGATTTGTGGAAAGATTAAAAAAACAAGCACCAAGAAACGAAATAATAAGATGATTACGATTTTTAGAGTCAAATTGTTACTGATGAATTGAAACACATGTCTGGTTTGTGGGGGCAGCCTCTGGGGGTCCCTGGGAGCGTTATAATACACAGCGTATGTAATAGTCCCCATGTAGCACCTCCCCCACCATCTACTGAACTCCGCCTCATGTAGAAGTCCTCACACCCCGGACAGCGCTGAGGGAGAAACCGAGAACTTGTGGCCTTACAGATATTACACAACTATAACTACACCAGGGGTCTCAAACTCGGCCGGTAAGTGGGCCGCATATAGAAAAAATGGGAAGTGGTCGGGCCGCATTACTTTCAAATTTGATACAATACAAAATTATTGTTAATCAATTAGTTATTTGAACTACTATAACACTATATTACTATAACACTACATTACTATAACACTACATTACTATAATAATAGCGCTAGGTTTAAATTTGAGATATTTCTCCACGTGCTTATTTCAACAATCCAGTTTTCCAGTTTGTGTCGCTAAATGCAGTCCGGCGGCTCAGTTAGCACACATGTCAAGATTGGGCAGCCCCTTTTTAGATAGTGCCGCAGTGCCCTCTGTGGATGCTGCCGCGGTGCCCTCTGTGGATACTGCCGCGGTGCCCTCTGTGGATGCTGCCACAGTGGTGTCAGGGGCTTGCCCAGAGCTGGAGTCCTGGAGCAGAGCCGCTTCTAGCACTCTGCCTGGGGATTCCAGCTCTGCTCCTGACATCACTGTCCATATATGGACAAAGATGTCAGGGGCAACCCCAGAGCTGGAGTCCCGGGCAGAGCGCTAGTAGGCTCTTCCTGGGACTCCAGCTGTGCTCCTGACATCACTGGGACTCCTGCTCTGGGGAAGCCTCTGACATCATTGTCGATGTATGGACAGAGATGTCAGAGGCTTCCCCAGAGTCCCAGAGCAGAGCCGATAATAGTGCTCTGTCCGGGACTCCAGCTTTGGGTGTGTCCAAACATGGACACCGATGTCAGGGAATTCCACAGAGTCCTGGAGCAGAGCTGATACTAGCGCTCTGCCCGGGTCTCTGCTCTGGGGAAGACCCTGACACACTGTCCATATGTGGACAGCGATGTCAGGGAATTCCAGAGTATGGGAGCAGAGCCGATACTAGGGGCTCTGTGACCCGCGGGACGCAGATGACAGCCCCAGGGGTCGCATGCAGCCCGTGGGCCGCGTACTTGAGACCCCTGAACTAGACGCTGGTCCGCAGAGCATGCTGGGAGGTGTAGTCCGGAGGAGCTGCTCACTGATGCCCAACTGTCTTTTAAAGGGACAGAAACCCTCACAATTCAGATCTTATAATAGTGCTGGAGTGTTATAAGAGGAGCGGCTGATATCAGTCACATATGATGTCTCTGGAGGATATAATAGTACTGGAGTGATATAAGAGGAGCGGCTGATATCAGTCACACATATGATGTAATGTCTCTGGAGGATATAATAGTACTGGAGTGATATAAGAGGAGAGGCTGATATCAGTCACACATGATGTAATGTCTGGAGGATATAATAGTACTGGAGTGTTATAAGAGGAGCGGCTGATATCAGTCACATATGATGTAATGTCTCTGGAGGATATAATAGTGCTGGAGTGTTATAAGAGGAGCGGCTGATATCAGTCACACATATGATGTAATGTCTCTGGAGGATATAATAGTACTGGAGTGTTATAAGAGGAGCGGCTGATATCAGTCACACATATGATGTAATGTCTCTGGAGGATATAATAGTACTGGAGTGATATAAGAGGAGCGGCTGATATCAGTCACATATGATGTAATGTCTCTGGAGGATATAATAGTACTGGAGTGATATAAGAGGAGCGGCTGATATCAGTCACATATGATGTAATGTCTCTGGAGGATATAATAGTACTGGAGTGATATAAGAGGAGCGGCTGATATCAGTCACATATGATGTAATGTCTCTGGAGGATATAATAGTACTGGAGTGATATAAGAGGAGCGGCTGATATCAGTCACATATAATGTAATGTCTCTGGAGGATATAATAGTGCTGGAGTGATATAAGAGGAGCGGCTGATATCAGTCACATATAATGTAATGTCTCTGGAGGATATAATAGTACTGGAGTAATATAAGAGGAGCGGCTGATATCAGTCACACATATGATGTAATGTCTCTGGAGGATATAATAGTGCTGGAGTGATATAAGAGGAGCGGCTGATATCAGTCACATATGATGTAATGTCTCTGGAGGATATAATAGTACTGGAGTGATATAAGAGGAGCGGCTGATATCAGTCACATATGATGTAATGTCTCTGGAGGATATAATAGTGCTGGAGTGATATAAGAGGAGCGGCTGATATCAGTCACACATATGATGTAATGTCTCTGGAGGATATAATAGTGCTGGAGTGATATAAGAGGAGCGGCTGATATCAGTCACACATATGATGTAATGTCTCTGGAGGATATAATAGTACTGGACTGTTATAAGAGGAGCGGCTGATATCAGTCACACATATGATGTAATGTCTCTGGAGGATATAATAGTGCTGGAGTGATATAAGAGGAGCGGCTGATATCAGTCACATATGATGTAATGTCTCTGGAGGATATAATAGTGCTGGAGTGATATAAGAGGAGCGGTTGATATCAGTCACACATATGATGTAATGTCTCTGGAGGATATAATAGTACTGGAGTGTTATAAGAGGAGCGGCTGATATCAGTCACATATGATGTAATGTCTCTGGAGGATATAATAGTGCTGGAGTGATATAAGAGGAGCGGCTGATATCAGTCACATATGATGTAATGTCTCTGGAGGATATAATAGTGCTGGAGTGATATAAGAGGAGCGGTTGATATCAGTCACACATATGATGTAATGTCTCTGGAGGATATAATAGTACTGGAGTGTTATAAGAGGAGCGGCTGATATCAGTCACATATGATGTAATGTCTCTGGAGGATATAATAGTACTGGAGTGATATAAGAGGAGCGGCTGATATCAGTCACATATGGTGTAATGTCTCTGGAGGATATAATAGTACTGGAGTGTTATAAGAGGAGCGGCTGATATCAGTCACACATATGATGTAATGTCTCTGGAGGATATAATAGTACTGGAGTGTTATAAGAGGAGCGGCTGATATCAGTCACACATGATGTAATGTCTCTGGAGGATATAATAGTACTGGAGTGTTGTAAGAGGAGCGGCTGATATCAGTCACACATGATGTAATGTCTCTGGAGGATATAATAGTGCTGGAGTGTTATAAGAGGAGCGGCTGATATCAGTCACATATATGATGTAATGTCTCTGGAGGATATAATAGTACTGGAGTGATATAAGAGGAGCGGCTGATATCAGTCACATATGATGTAATGTCTCTGGAGGATATAATAGTACTGGAGTGATATAAGAGGAGCGGCTGATATCAGTCACACATGATGTAATGTCTCTGGAGGATATAATAGTGCTGGAGTGATATAAGAGGAGCGGCTGATATCAGTCACATATGATGTAATGTCTCTGGAGGATATAATAGTACTGGAGTGATATAAGAGGAGCGGCTGATATCAGTCACATATATGATGTAATGTCTCTGGAGGATATAATAGTACTGGAGTGTTATAAGAGGAGCGGCTGATATCAGTCACATATGATGTAATGTCTGGAGGATATAATAGTACTGGAGTGATATAAGAGGAGCGGCTGATATCAGTCACATATGATGTAATGTCTCTGGAGGATATAATAGTACTGGAGTGTTATAAGAGGAGCGGCTGATATCAGTCATATATGATGTAATGTCTCTGGAGGATATAATAGTACTGGAGTGATATAAGAGGAGCGGCTGATATCAGTCATATATGATGTAATGTCTCTGGAGGATATAATAGTGCTGGAGTGTTATAAGAGGAGCGGCTGATATCAGTCACACATATGATGTAATGTCTCTGGAGGATATAATAGTACTGGAGTGTTATAAGAGGAGCGGCTGGTATCAGTCACATATGATGTAATGTCTCTGGAGGATATAATAGTACTGGAGTGATATAAGAGGAGCGGCTGGTATCAGTCACACATATGATGTAATGTCTCTGGAGGATATAATAGTACTGGAGTGATATAAGAGGAGCGGCTGATACCAGTCACACATATGATGTAATGTCTCTGGAGGATATAATAGTGCTGGAGTGATATAAGAAGAGCGGCTGATATCAGTCACACATATGATGTAATGTCTCTGGAGGATATAATAGTACTGGAGTGTTATAAGAGGAGCGGCTGATATCAGTCACATATGATGTAATGTCTCTGGAGGATATAATAGTACTGGAGTGATATAAGAGGAGCGGCTGATATCAGTCACATATGATGTAATGTCTCTGGAGGATATAATAGTACTGGAGTGATATAAGAGGAGCGGCTGATATCAGTCACACATATGATGTAATGTCTCTGGAGGATATAATAGTACTGGAGTGATATAAGAGGAGCGGCTGATATCAGTCACATATGATGTAATGTCTCTGGAGGATATAATAGTACTGGAGTGATATGAGGAGCGGCTGATATCAGTCACATATGATGTAATGTCTGGAGGATATAATAGTACTGGAGTGTCATAAGAGGAGCGTCTGATATCAGTCACACATATGATGTAATGTCTCTGGAGGATATAATAGTACTGGAGTGATATAAGAGGAGCGGCTGATATCAGTCACATATGATGTAATGTCTCTGGAGGATATAATAGTACTGGAGTGATATAAGAGGAGCGGCTGATATCAGTCATATATGATGTAATGTCTCTGGAGGATATAATAGTGCTGGAGTGATATAAGAGGAGCGGCTGATATCAGTCACATATGATGTAATGTCTCTGGGGGATATAATAGTGCTGGAGTGATATAAGAGGAGCGGCTGATATCAGTCACATATGATGTAATGTCTCTGGAGGATATAATAGTACTGGAGTGATATAAGAGGAGCGGCTGATATCAGTCACACATATGATGTAATGTCTCTGGAGGATATAATAGTGCTGGAGTGATATAAGAGGAGCGGCTGATATCAGTCACATATGATGTAATGTCTCTGGGGGATATAATAGTGCTGGAGTGATATAAGAGGAGCGGCTGATATCAGTCACATATGATGTAATGTCTCTGGAGGATATAATAGTACTGGAGTGTTATAAGAGGAGCGGCTGATATCAGTCACACATATGATGTAATGTCTCTGGAGGATATAATAGTACTGGAGTGATATAAGAGGAGCGGCTGATACCAGTCACACATATGATGTAATGTCTCTGGAGGATATAATAGTACTGGAGTGATATAAGAGGAGCGGCTGATATCAGTCACATATGATGTAATGTCTCTGGAGGATATAATAGTACTGGAGTGATATAAGAGGAGCGGCTGATATCAGTCACACATATGATGTAATGTCTCTGGAGGATATAATAGTGCTGGAGTGATATAAGAGGAGCGGCTGATATCAGTCACATATATGATGTAATGTCTGGAGGATATAATAGTACTGGAGTGATATAAGAGGAGCGGCTGATATCAGTCACACATATGATGTAATGTCTCTGGAGGATATAATAGTGCTGGAGTGTTATAAGAGGAGCGGCTGATATCAGTCACACATATGATGTAATGTCTCTGGAGGATATAATAGTACTGGAGTGTTATAAGAGGAGCGGCTGATATCAGTCACATATGATGTAATGTCTCTGGAGGATATAATAGTGCTGGAGTGATATAAGAGGAGAGGCTGATATCAGTCACACATATGATGTAATGTCTCTGGAGGATATAATAGTGCTAGAGTGATATAAGGGGAGCGGCTGATATCAGTCACATATGATGTAATGTCTCTGGGGGATATAATAGTACTGGAGTGATATAAGAGGAGCGGCTGATATCAGTCACACATATGATGTAATGTCTCTGGAGGATATAATAGTACTGGAGTGATATAAGAGGAGCGGCTGATATCAGTCACATATGATGTAATGTCTGGAGGATATAATAGTACTGGAGTGATATAAGAGGAGCGGCTGATATCAGTCACACATATGATGTAATGTCTCTGGAGGATATAATAGTGCTGGAGTGATATAAGAGGAGCGGCTGATATCAGTCACATATGATGTAATGTCTCTGGAGGTTTTCAGCACTGGACATACATAATGTGACATACAGTAGTTGTCATAGGGACAGGGAGGTTTCAGTCTCTCATCCCATTTGACAACACTACAGTCATCCTCTCCTTAGCCTGAAATGGCTGATAACAGGAAACAATAGATAGACAGTGGACAGACGTGGGGTGTAGTGTC
Organism: Rhinoderma darwinii; assembly: GCF_050947455.1. Taxonomy (NCBI): domain Eukaryota; kingdom Metazoa; phylum Chordata; class Amphibia; order Anura; family Rhinodermatidae; genus Rhinoderma; species Rhinoderma darwinii. The sequence continues at coordinate 4,080,324 of NC_134693.1, forward strand.
TCGGCATTATGATGTCATCACTGGCAGTCTGTCGCCGCGGGGCGTTGTGTAATGTAAAGTGACGGGCGAGTTCTGGGCACTTCTGATGTCTCGTGAGGAAAAACTGACATTAACCCTTTCTATCCATTGTGTATCGCTGCAGTGCAGGACGAGATGTTTGGGGATGTAGACCGTGCGTCGTCCTCTGTTCAGTCACTTCTAACCTTGTGTTCATTATCACCCAGCTTTCCTAGAGTCCTGAATGTCACATCTGCCATGTTGTGTAGTGATGCATCACCCCCTCCCCCATATCCAGGCAGAGACTCTCGGAAAGCTGGGTAACCACTCAGAGCTGTGATGGCGGCCATATTTGTTTCCAGCCCGCTTTCCCAGAAACCGATCTATCAAAGAAAGGAATATTATTCATCGTTCGTCGGCTACGGAGGGTTATTTTTCCACGCGCTGCGGATATCACTTTGCGTTGACAATTCTGCCGACGTTCGCGTCCGCCAGCCAATAAGACGACGTGTTGTAACTTGTTTTTGTCATGTGATTAATGGTTTTGCTTTTGCATTTAAAGGTGAAGATGGCGACAGCGGTTCTGCACGAGACCCTACACACCGGCCAGAAGATGCCGATCATCGGACTTGGCACCTGGAAGAGCGCACCTGGCCAGGTAACGACAGTCCCTCCCTCCGCAATGTCCCCTAACTTGCTGATATCGCCGGCCGCGAGCGCTCCTACCGGTGATCAGTGCGTCGATAAATCTGCCGTACTTTGCATAGAGACCGACCCTCCTGTATCGCTGCGTGACTAGGCACACTTGCCATTCCGTACTGTAGGAAAGCTGGGTGACATCCTCTGTGGCAGCCGTAATGGAAGACAATTTATTAGTCTCCCACATTTTCCAGACACGGCAAAATAAAATATTTACAACCGGACAGAAAAGGACGACTCCAGGATTAATATTTGCCGGACTTTTAACAAAAATCTGAACCTGGGCAAAAAAATCCAAATGGTTTCATTAGTTGTATCTCCACTTCGGCGCCGCGCGAATATTCAGGTCTCGCGCTTTGATCTCAGGATAAGTGTTTCCTGCCCTGAATCAGAGGCTGCAGCTGTCGCCACTTTATACCGATCACTGATCAATGGTACATGAGGCGATGGCCGCAGGGAGTGCGCACAATAGCGAGCGGTGAATACATGAATAATATCACAGGTGAAGCCTCATTATATCCCGTGTGTGTGATGCCGAGGATCCGTGCCGGCCGCATCTGTTCATTCAGTGTTGTCATAGAAGCGCAACTCAAAAGGTATCGTCACTTACCCTGCGCTGTATTCTGTGGCCCAAATGAGCGGCTTATTCTTCTGATGAATGACTGATAAATGTTTGATTTATTCTTCATTATACTGATCCTGAGTTACATCCTGTATTATACTCCAGAGCTGCACTCACTATTCTGCTGGTGGAGTCACTGTGTACATACATTACATTACTTATCCTGTACTGATCCTGAGTAACATCCTGTATTATACTCCAGAGCTGCACTCACTATTCTGCTGGTGGAGTCACTGTGTACATACATTACATTACTTATCCTGTACTGATCCTGAGTTATATCCTGTATTATACTCCAGAGCTGCACTCACTATTCTGCTGGTGGAGTCACTGTGTACATACATTACATTACTTATCCTGTACTGATCCTGAGTTATATCCTGTATTATACTCCAGAGCTGCACTCACTATTCTGCTGGTGGAGTCACTGTGTACATACATTACATTACTTATCCTGTACTGATCCCGAGTTATATCCTGTATTATACTCCAGAGCTGCACTCACTATTCTGCTGGTGGAGTCACTGTGTACATACATTACATTACTTATCCTGTACTGATCCTGAGTTACATCCTGTATTATACTCCAGAGCTGCTGCCCTAATTCTGCAGCTTCAGAGCTGAAATCTCCCAGCATTCCCTACTTTATTTTCTGCAATATAACTGCACCCCCACTTCCCTTTATTAGAAGAGCTCGGCTGTTGTGGGGAGTTTGACCACAATCTTTCTGACTCTTTCCATAAACAACTGGTGAAATTGTGAGTTTAGCTCCGACATATATTAGGACTGGAGTATAAGACATGATCTGAGATGAGTGAAGCAAAGTATTCACTAAGATATTAACGTTTTATTTGGGTATGAACTGTCAGAAATTGTAAAGAGTTTTCCTTTAATCCACCAAAGAAATCCCCTTGAAATCTGTAGAATTAACATCAGGCAGGATTATTTTTAGTCCTTTGTTTTTCTAGTTTTTGTCTTGTTCTTTCGTCACAATATTCTCTGCTGTGATTATAATAAATAATGATCCGGGATCAGCGTCCGCTCTAAAGATCAGAGCAGCTTTACATCATCGCCCTCTAGTGGTGAATTACATGTACTACATCACTGGCTCCAGAACACCTGCAGGGAAACATCACATCCCCTACAGGTCCCCCCAAAACTCCCTCCAGAAAAGACTAGAATCCTCCCCCAGATTTCATCGCTCCAGTGCTGGCGAGCAGCAACTTCACCTCTAGCGTCTCGTATCCATGTGCAGCGCCAGAATGTAGCGGACACCTCCAGATCTGCGCTCGATTATTATACTGTTACTCTATGAACCTCCGACTGGTCCCATCATTTTTCTGTCCCTGACTGTTCTCTTGTTTACAGGTGAAAAATGCCGTAAAATACGCACTTGGAGTTGGATATCGCCACGTAGACTGTGCGTCCGTTTACGGTAACGAGACAGAAGTGGGAGAAGCCATTAAAGAGAGTCTCTGCGCTGATCAGGTATAATCTGGGCATTTACAGGTCTCGGACAATTTTGATTTATTTTTTTCGTATTCAGAAAATAACATTTTCCCGAGTGTCGTGTTCAGGGTCTAAAGAGAGAAGACGTATTTGTCACCTCCAAGCTGTGGAACAACAAGCATCACCCCGAGGATGTGGAGGGGGCGCTGAAGAAGACCCTGGAAGATCTGCAGCTCGACCACCTGGACTTGTACCTCATACACTGGCCGTATGCCTTCAAGTGAGACGCTGGATGGGGGAGGGGGAATTATGGGGAGGAAGAGGGGAACCATGGACGTTTACACAATGGTCAGTCAGGCGGTAACGGTCCTGTATATAGTCATCCCTCTATATACGCAGGGTCAAGTGTTGCCCGATGGATCCTGGTCCACATATCACATCGCCAATCATCCTTTTCCCCGTTTCAGGAGAGGAGATAATATCTTTCCACAAAATGCCGACAGTTCCCTGCAGTACGACTACACCGACTACAAGGACACCTGGAAGGCCATGGAGAAGCTGGTGGAGAAGGGTCTGACCAAGGCCATCGGTCTGTCCAACTTTAACAAGAGGCAGATTGATGACGTGCTGAGCATCGCCGCTGTGAAGCCGGCCGTACTGCAGGTATGGACCCCGCTGTGATCTCGTGTGGCCCCCAGGGGCCGGTCTTTGTGGCCCTCGCCTCATGTAGATGCCTCTTGTGTGCAGGTGGAGTGTCACCCGTACCTGGCTCAGAACGAGCTCATCGCTCACTGTCATAAGAACGGCCTGGTCTTTACCGGTTACAGTCCGCTCGGCTCTCCGGATCGCAGCTGGAGGAAACCTGAGGACCCGGTTCTGCTGGAGGAGCCCAGCATCCTGGAGATGGCCAAAAAATACTCCAAATCCGAGGCCCAGATCCTTCTCAGGTAGAACGGGTCCCTGCGTCACACTGGGTAGTGGTTACCCATAGCAACCAGTTAGATCCCTGCCTCACACTGGGTGGTGGTTACCCATAGCAACCAGTTTGATCCCTGCGTCACACCAGGTGGTGGTTACCCATAGCAACCAGTTAGATCCCTGCCTCACTGGGTAGTGGTTACCCATAGCAACCAGTTAGATCCCTGCGTCACACCAGGTGGTGGTTACCCATAGCAACCAGTTAGATCCCTGCGTCACACCGGGTAGTGGTTACCCATAGCAACCAGTTAGATCCCTGCGTCACACCGGGTGGTGGTTACCCATAGCAACCAGTTAGATCCCTGAGTCACACCGGGTAGTGGTTACCCATAGCAACCAGTTAGATCCCTGCGTCACACCGGGTGGTGGTTACCCATAGCAACCAGTTAGCTCCCTGCGTCACACCGGGTGGTGGTTACCCATAGCAACCAGTTAGATCCCTGCGTCACACCGGGTGGTGGTTACCCATAGCAACCAGTTAGATACCTGCGTTGCACTGGGTTGTAGTTACCCATAGCAACCAGTTAGATCCCTTCTACGATGTGTCTGGTCCATAACGACAGACAGAACCTGGTTGCTATGGGCTTCTGTGCCATAGCCGCACCTCTACTCCTAAAACCCCAATACTCATCCCTGAATCTAGTGCATCCACAGGACCGTATTCTCGGACCCCCATAGCGGCAGTAAACCATGAGATGACCCAGCCCCGACCCTCTGCACTCCCTGGGGACATGGGTGGGCTTCATACAGCCTGGGGGGCGAAACACAGAACATATAAAGCCCAAAACGTCACTATGTAGAATGTGCACCCCGGGATCAGTCTGATGGGGGGGTCAGAGATGATATTGGAACCACTTTGCACCCCTGATGTGTGGCCCCAGGATGTGGCGGGTTATCAATGGTTCATTACTATGGCAGCCGTTCTGTTCCAGGTGGCAGGTGCAGAGAAGAGTCGTTACCATCCCAAAAAGCGTCACCCCTTCCCGGATCCTGCAGAATCTTCAGGTGAGCGTCCAGATCTGCGCCGTTTATAGGACGGCGGTCTCTCCTGCCGCTGTGGAGCTGAATTCTTCCTTCATGGGATTTCTTGTTTCCTGTCCAGGTCTTTGATTTCCGCCTGACAGACGAGGAGATGAAGCAGATCGGAGCCCTGAACAAGAACTGGAGATACATCGTCCCCCTCGTCACCGTGAGTCTGCCGCAAAGTATGAGGATGTCACCGAGGGGTTCAGGGGGGTGACACCAGTGTCATGAGAGGGGCCCTATTTATAGCGATGACGTCATAACCTGGTAATAGAGTTATAATGACACGATGTAGTGACTGTCCTACAGAGAATGACAGATGACACATTATGACAAACTCAGCTCTGCTACATCTGCCGAATAAAACTTCATTTGGGTTTTGCCAATATACAAAGACGGTTCGGAGTCACTTTAGCTTGCATTAGGAAATCACATGAAGAGCAGTCCCCCAATATGGTCAGTGCCCCCTTTACAGGTATCAGAGATGATGATGACCCTGCAGGGTTCCTCCAGGGACTGTCAGCAGAATAGATGCTGTTTATGGCATCCTGTATTCTGACTAGGGATGAGTGTGGCGGATCAGTAATGTCTGTATTCTGCTGCTCGGTGACTGGGGATCAGTAATGTCTGTATTCTGCTGCTCGGTGACTGTGGGGATCAGTAATGTCTGTATTCTGCTGCTCGGTGACTGTGGATCAGTAATGTCTGTATTCTGCTGCTCGGTGTCTGGGGATCAGTAATGTCTGTATTCTGCTGCTCGGTGACTGTGGGGATCAGTAATGTCTGTATTCTGCTGCTCGGTGACTGTGGATCAGTAATGTCTGTATTCTGCTGCTCGGTGTCTGGGGATCAGTAATGTCTGTATTCTGCTGCTCAGTGACTGGGGATCAGTAATGTCTGTATTCTGCTGCTCGGTGACGGTGGGGATCAGTAATGTCTGTATTCTGCTGCTCGGTGACTGTGGGGATCAGTAATGTCTGTATTCTGCTTCTCGGTGACTGTGGATCAGTAATGTCTGTATTCTGCTGCTCGGTGACTGTGGGGATCAGTAATGTCTGTATTCTGCTGCTCGGTGACTGTGGGGATCAGTAATGTCTGTATTCTGCTGCTCGGTGACTGGGGATCAGTAATGTCTGTATTCTGCTGCTTGGTGTCTGTGGGGATCAGTAATGTCTGTATTCTGCTGCTCGGTGACTGTGGGGATCAGTAATGTCTGTATTCTGCTGCTCGGTGACTGTGGGGATCAGTAATGTCTGTATTCTGCTGCTCGGTGTCTGTGGGGATCAGTAATGTCTGTATTCTGCTGCTCGGTGACTGTGGGGATCAGTAATATCTGTATTCTGCTGCTCGGTGACTGTGGATCAGTAATGTCTGTATTCTGCTGCTCGGTGTCTGTGGGGATCAGTAATGTCTGTATTCTGCTGCTCGGTGACTGTGGGGATCAGTAATGTCTGTATTCTGCTGCCCGGTGACTGTGGGGATCAGTAATGTCTGTATTCTGCTGCTCGGTGACTGTGGGGATCAGTAATGTCTGTATTCTGCTGCTCGGTGTCTGTGGGGATCAGTAATGTCTGTATTCTGCTGCTCGGTGACTGTGGGGATCAGTAATGTCTGTATTCTGCTGCTCGGTGACTGTGGGGATCAGTAATGTCTGTATTCTGCTGCTCGGTGACTGTGGGGATCAGTAATGTCTGTATTCTGCTGCTCGGTGACTGTAGGGATCAGTAATGTCTGTATTCTGCTGCTCGGTGACTGTAGGGATCAGTAATGTCTGTATTCTGCTGCTCGGTGACTGTGGGGATCAGTAATGTCTGTATTCTGCTGCTCGGTGACTGTGGGGATCAGTAATGTCTGTATTCTGCTGCTCGGTGACGGTGGGGATCAGTAATGTCTGTATTCTGCTGCTCGTTGACTGTGGGGATCAGTAATATCTGTATTCTGCTGCTCGGTGACTGTGGGCATCAGTAATGTCTGTATTCTGCTGCTCGGTGACTGGGGATCAGTAATGTCTGTATTCTGCTGCTCGGTGACTGTGGATCAGTAATGTCTGTATTCTGCTGCTCGGTGTCTGGGGATCAGTAATGTCTGTATTCTGCTGCTCGGTGACTGTGGGGATCAGTAATGTCTGTATTCTGCTGCTCGGTGACTGTGGATCAGTAATGTCTGTATTCTGCTGCTCGGTGTCTGGGGATCAGTAATGTCTGTATTCTGCTGCTCGGTGACTGGGGATTAGTAATGTCTGTATTCTGCTTCTCGGTGTCTGTGGGGATCAGTGATGTCTGTATTCTGCTGCTCGGTGACTGTGGGGATCAGTAATGTCTGTATTCTGCTGCTCGGTGACTGGGGATCAGTAATGTCTGTATTCTGCTGCTCGGTGACTGTAGGGATCAGTAATGTCTGTATTCTGCTGCTCGGTGACTGTAGGGATCAGTAATGTCTGTATTCTTCTGCTCGGTGACTGTGGGGATCAGTAATGTCTGTATTCTGCTGCTCGGTGACTGTAGGGATCAGTAATGTCTGTATTCTTCTGCTCGGTGACTGTGGGGATCAGTAATGTCTGTATTCTGCTGCTCGGTGACTGTGGGGATCAGTAATGTCTGTATTCTGCTGCTCGGTGACTGTAGGGATCAGTAATGTCTGTATTCTTCTGCTCGGTGACTGTGGGGATCAGTAATGTCTGTATTCTGCTGCTCGGTGACTGTAGGGATCAGTAATGTCTGTATTCTGCTGCTCGGTGACTGTAGGGATCAGTAATGTCTGTATTCTGCTGCTCGGTGACTGTAGGGATCAGTAATGTCTGTATTCTTCTGCTCGGTGACTGTGGGGATCAGTAATGTCTGTATTCTGCTGCTCGGTGACTGTGGGGATCAGTAATGTCTGTATTCTTCTGCTCGGTGACTGTGGGGATCAGTAATATCTGTATTCTGCTGCTCGGTGACTGTGGGCATCAGTAATGTCTGTATTCTGCTGCTCGGTGACTGGGGATCAGTAATGTCTGTATTCTGCTGCTCGGTGTCTGGGGATCAGTAATGTCTGTATTCTGCTGCTCGGTGACTGTGGGGATCAGTAATGTCTGTATTCTGCTGCTCGGTGACTGTGGGGATCAGTAATGTCTGTATTCTGCTGCCCGGTGACTGGGGATCAGTAATGTCTGTATTCTGCTGCTCGGTGACTGTGGGGATCAGTAATGTCTGTATTCTGCTGCTCGGTGACTGTGGGGATCAGTAATGTCTGTATTCTGCTGCTCGGTGACTGTGGGCATCAGTAATGTCTGTATTCTGCTGCTCGGTGACTGGGGATCAGTAATGTCTGTATTCTGCTGCTCGGTGACTGTGGATCAGTAATGTCTGTATTCTGCTGCTCGGTGTCTGGGGATCAGTAATGTCTGTATTCTGCTGCTCGGTGACTGTGGGGATCAGTAATGTCTGTATTCTGCTGCTCGGTGACTGTGGATCAGTAATGTCTGTATTCTGCTGCTCGGTGTCTGGGGATCAGTAATGTCTGTATTCTGCTGCTCGGTGACTGTGGGGATTAGTAATGTCTGTATTCTGCTTCTCGGTGTCTGTGGGGATCAGTGATGTCTGTATTCTGCTGCTCGGTGACTGTGGGGATCAGTAATGTCTGTATTCTGCTGCTCGGTGACTGGGGATCAGTAATGTCTGTATTCTGCTGCTCGGTGACTGTAGGGATCAGTAATGTCTGTATTCTGCTGCTCGGTGACTGTAGGGATCAGTAATGTCTGTATTCTTCTGCTCGGTGACTGTGGGGATCAGTAATGTCTGTATTCTGCTGCTCGGTGACTGTAGGGATCAGTAATGTCTGTATTCTTCTGCTCGGTGACTGTGGGGATCAGTAATGTCTGTATTCTGCTGCTCGGTGACTGTGGGGATCAGTAATGTCTGTATTCTGCTGCTCGGTGACTGTAGGGATCAGTAATGTCTGTATTCTTCTGCTCGGTGACTGTGGGGATCAGTAATGTCTGTATTCTGCTGCTCGGTGACTGTAGGGATCAGTAATGTCTGTATTCTGCTGCTCGGTGACTGTAGGGATCAGTAATGTCTGTATTCTGCTGCTCGGTGACTGTAGGGATCAGTAATGTCTGTATTCTGCTAATCGGTGACTGTGGGGATCAGTAATGTCTGTATTCTGCTGCTCGGTGACTGTGGGGATCAGTAATGTCTGTATTCTGCTGCTCGGTGACTGTGGGGATCAGTAATGTCTGTATTCTTCTGCTCGGTGACTGTGGGGATCAGTAATATCTGTATTCTGCTGCTCGGTGACTGTGGGCATCAGTAATGTCTGTATTCTGCTGCTCGGTGACTGGGGATCAGTAATGTCTGTATTCTGCTGCTCGGTGTCTGGGGATCAGTAATGTCTGTATTCTGCTGCTCGGTGACTGTGGGGATCAGTAATGTCTGTATTCTGCTGCTCGGTGACTGTGGGGATCAGTAATGTCTGTATTCTGCTGCCCGGTGACTGGGGATCAGTAATGTCTGTATTCTGCTGCTCGGTGACTGTGGGGATCAGTAATGTCTGTATTCTGCTGCTCGGTGACTGTGGGGATCAGTAATGTCTGTATTCTGCTGCTCGGTGACGGTGGGGATCAGTAATGTCTGTATTCTGCTGCTCGGTGACTGTGGGGATCAGTAATGTCTGTATTCTGCTGCTCGGTGACTGTGGGGATCAGTAATGTCTGCCCCTCCCCCTCTTTTGCCATTTCTGAAAAATCACTCTAGATGTTTCTTTGCAGGTTGATGGAAAGTCTGTTGCCCGGGACGCTGGACACCCCATGTATCCGTTCAATGACGCGTATTAAGTGATGCCACCTGAAGTCGCCGCCTCTTTTTACGCATCCGTTTATAGCTTTATATTTCATCGTATCCAGGACCAGCGTTCGGCAATAAATCTTCCAGCTTTGTAAGGAAATTGCTTTGTGGCCTCGTCATTTTATAAATTAGGGATCACGATGGCGGAAATTCATCCAGGGTCATTTCTACACCGCTGAGGACGGTCGCAGTAATAACCGGAAAATGGCGGCAGCACGTCAGAAGGAACATTGCTGGTTTTCCATGTAATAAAGTTCCATCCTTGTAGAAAGAAAAGTTCTGCAACTTTCTAATCGACATTGTTGAAATCCCTCGCCATTATTTAAATCCCTGCTTGCTGTCAGTGAATGGGAAAATGTTTACATCCAGAGGCTGAAAATCTGTACAGACCTAATATTTCTAATAGCTGAAAGTTTGTTACAATGTATCAGTGCAGGTATTAATGAATCCAGACTGTTTAGACAATCCTTTGTGCACTAAACAACCAGAAATCCAGGTTCATCCATTTTACCTGCACGGACACATTGTAACAAACTTTCAGCTGTGAGAAGTATTTGGTCTGTTCATGCTTTCAGCCTCTGGGTGTGGATGTCTCCATTCACTGATGGCAAGCAGAGGTTGAAAATGGAGCTTTGTCGACATAAAACAGAAAAACATCTAACAACTGACGGCTCCGTCAGTGGAGGGGCGTGGCTAGGCCGTCAGTGGAGGGGCGTGGCTAGGCCGTCAGTGGAGGGCGTGGCTAGGCCGCAAGTGGAGGGGTGTGGCTATGCAATCACAATACGCCAAATGGGCGCATCATACAGACTTTCTTCCAGAGCCAAGTGGACCCTGTCTGAAGAAAGGGCGGTACATCAGGGTCTGGTCACGTTGGCGCCATGGCTTCCGTTTATATGTGATTCATTGTTTATAATGGGTCCAGTTGACTTTGGGTTCGTTCACACGTAGCGGAATTGTGAAAGGAAAATACGCAGCAGAATACAGTAGCAGCGAAGTGGGTGAAACGTAACAAATCTCATCCACACGCTGCGTAAAAGTTCCGACCAGAAATTGATCTGCGGTGCGTATTTTTGGGACCACAACATGTCAATTCCTGAATTGCTGCGTTTTTCACAGATGTCACCATCCCCCAACATTGAGAGAAACGCAGCAATTCCGTCACGTGTAGACGAGCCCTTATAATGTCCGGCAGGTTTACATATTATAATTTTTTGGACTTAATACTGCGGCGCACGAACCTGACCCTCGAAGAGGAACTAAACACAAGTGTGAACAGAGCCGGGTGCTGCAGTTATGGGGAGCCTCATGCTGTGGGTTATGTAAGGGCACTTTAAGAAACCCAGCATTGTGTGGGGGTTGCGCTCATGTCTGATGTGGGGGGCTCCGCTGTATGTGTTCCCTGGTGGTAATCTATAGAGCACAGATCCCACCCTGTTACCCCTCATCTCTGATCCTCAAAACCATGGAGCGACTTCTTCAGGGCTCCAGGACGTGAACATGGGGGGAGGGGTCGTCTACATTAGGAATATATTGTAACAAACCTCAGGACTAGGATAGGTTTCCATTCACTAATAGCAAGCAGAGATTTTGAAAAGGGTGAGGAATTGAATTGGCTTTATTTACACTGCTCCAGCCTATTGATTTTCTTACAGTTGCGATATTGACAGCACAATGACCAACAACATAGCAGTGTCCACTCGGTAGAGACGTGACGCGGCTTCAGAAAACTTACAGCAAACACCAGACGCCACGCCGATCACTGGACGACCTCCGCACCGGTGGCGCCAAGAAAACCCCAGAGTGCTCCACCCCCTGCACAGATGGGGGCTAATGCCTTATATACACCTGGCGTTTGTTGCCGTCAGCGGTTCGGTCACACGGTTTGGACGCGCCATCGGTTTTTTGTTATGTCCGCCCCTCTGTACTGACTGGATTTTAAAGTCATTTAAAGGGATTGTGTCGCTAGAAATTTTTTTTTTTTAAACAGTTAGTATATAAATGATTAAACATTGTTCTAATTTTTTTTAATTTTTTCACAAGTCAGGAAATATTATAAATTAGATTCTAATTTATAACATTTCCATGTGCTGGCCACTAGAGGGAGCAATTCCCAAAATTGCAGCATTGGCATGTGGTAAAGCAACCTCATTGCTTTATGCTGCAAAAGTGGAGAAGACACACTCGCTCTAGCACCGTGTGCCGCGATTTTTTTGAGCGAATGCACAGTGTAGGAGGATTAGATAGAGTTGTAATCACACAGTATAATCGGAACATACACATCACATCCCTGCCGACTCCGCTCCGTCCCCTCCTAGTCCTTGCTTCTGAACATATGGACGGAAGCCATGACCGGAAGTAGTCATCTTACTGTCTGGCAGCGGCTTCCGGTCCACATGAAAATGGCGCTGTATGTCAATCTACCAAAGACCTTCCTTTTGGACTGTGTGGGAGCGGCGCATGCGCAGTTCCCACACAGACGGCGTACGCTGCAGTGAATGGAACGGCTGCCGTTCGCATTCTCTATGGGGTTGTATGTGCCGTATTCCATCTCTATGTGTCGTTAATCGACACATACAGAGATGAAAAATAAAATGGCAGCCCCCATAGAGAAATAAAAGTAAGAAAAACACAAATAAAATGTATTTTAATAACACAATAAAAGTAAAAACATAAAAAAAAATTTTTTCGTGACACCTTCCCTTAAATAAGTTTGGGAAAAACTTAAACCAGCGCTGGATCAAGTTCCTTTTCTGTTCCATATTCAACCGTGTCCCGCGGCGAGGATCCGTGCGCAGTCCAGGACTGGACAACTGAGTGGGTGACCTGGATTCCTCCCCATTTGTTAGGTCACGCACACAACGATCCGTAATCCGGCGCCCGCACACTGCTATGTTCCGTCAGATGCCGCGTTACACCGCAGGGCGAGGCTAAGGCTCCGTACGGGTGGATTTACAGGGGTCGTTTGTGTTTATATGTAATTTTTGTGGTTTTCCAATGATTATGAAAAATGCGGCAAAAACCACGACGAAAGCTTAAAAAAAAAACACGGAAATTTACCCTTAGGCCTTAGTTCACACAGTTTTTTGCAGGCAGAACAGATTTTGATCTGCCTGCACGACATTTGCCGCGATTTTTGCGGCGTTTTTGTCCTGCGGCCATTCAGTGCCACGGGCAAAAACTCTGCGAAATACGCTTTTATCTTCCCATTGATTTCAATAGGTCAGAGGCGTAACTGCAACAAGAAAGCGCATGACTTTTTTTTTTTTTAAGCGGCTAAAAGCTGCAACGGAAAAAACGCCTCCGCCTCCCATTGAAATCAAGACTTATTTGGTGCATATTCCGATGCAGTTTTCTCATCAAAAAACTGGGTGAACTTCGCCTAATAGTGTCCATTCACATGAGGCAGATTTGTTGCAGAAATTTCTGCAACTGAAAATAAGTTCTATTCATCTGTTTCTGCGGCGTGATGATCTGCGGCGTGATGATCTGCGGCGTGATGATCTGCTGCGTGATGATCTGCTGCGTTATGATTTGCTGCGTTATGATTTGCTGCGTGGTGATCTGCGTGATGATCTGCGTGATGATCTGCTGCGTGATGATCTGCGGCGTGATGATCTGCTGCGTGATGATCTGCTGCGTGATGATCTGCGGCGTGATGATCTGCGGCGTGATGATCTGCGGCGTGATGACCTGCGGCGTGATGATCTGCGGCGTGATGATCTGCGGCGTGATGATCTGCGGCGTGATGATCTGCGTGATGACCTGCGGAGTGATGATCTGCTGCGTGATGATCTGCGGAATCCAACGCTGAAAATCTGACACAAAACATCGTAATATTATTATTCACATTGTAACTTTTCTTTGTTTATAAATCTCACAACTTGTAAGGCTGAGTTCACACTTGCGTTGTATAATCCGTTACTCTGATTCGCTTTTATATTAAAAAAACGTATAAAAACTGATCCGTTCAAAATCCCATTAAAAACAATGGGATTTTTATTTTCATCCGTTTTCTTCCGTTGTGTTGGGCTTCGTTCACATCTGCGCCAGGGTCCCGTTCTCACGTTCCACTGGAGCCCTGACTGACACAAACCTCAGCTTCCGTTTGTATCACCTCTGATTTCAATGGTGACTGATCCGGTGCAAATGGTTTCCGTTTGTCCGCGTTGTGTAAGGGTTCCATCGTTTTGAATGAATCAGTACCGTAGTCGACTGCGCCATTCATTCCGTCAAAACAACTGAACCCTTACACAACGGGCGCAAATGGAAACCATTTGCACCGGATCAGTCAGTATTGAAATCAGAGGTGATGCAAACTGAAGCTGAGGTTTTCGTTTGCCTTTCCGTTGAGGGGATCCCCCGATGGAAACCTCCGACAGACCCCTCAACGGACAGCAACGCGGATGTGAACGGACCCTCAAGAAGAAAAGAGCAAACAAATAAGACATTTTATAAATGAGAAGAAATCTGAGGCCGCAGCTCAACAACGTTAAAATCCGGAAATCCCCGACTCTTCTGACAACGTTACAGATTGTAGTCGGACGTATAGCGATGATATTTAATTACGGCTTCCGGACTGATCCCACCGGCCGACCCGACGCAACAAATTACTATTCACTGACATCTACAAGATCACTGATCACTTATTACAGGGACAGACAATGATTCTTCACAATCGCGTCTCGTTATTTATTTATATAGCGTCAACATGTTCCGCAGCGCTGTACAGAGGTCGTCACTCACTGGCTCTACTGGGGATTCTAAAATAAATCCTCTGTATGTTATTAGTGCGGAAGGAAACCCAGAAGAAACCCCAAATAACACGAGAACATACAAACTCCATTCAAAACCAGGATCCCAGTACTGCAAGACACCAGTGCTAACCACCGAGCTCCTAACCACCGAGCTGCCAACCACCGAGCCACTGCGCTCCTAACCACCGAGCTGCCAACCACCGAGCCACCGCGCTCCTAACCACCGAGCTGCCAACCACCGAGCCACCGCGCTCCTAACCACCGAGCTCCTAACCACCGAGCTGCCAACCACCGAGCCACCGCGCTCCTAACCACCGAGTTGCCAACCACCGAGCCACCGCGCTCCTAACCACCGAGCTGCCAACCACCGAGCCACCGCGCTCCTAACCACCAAGCTCCTAACCACCGAGCTGCCAACCACCGAGCCACCGCGCTCCTAACCACCGAGCTCCTAACCACCGAGCTGCCAACCACCGAGCCACTGCGCTCCTAACCACCGAGCTGCCAACCACCGAGCCACCGCGCTCCTAACCACCGAGCTGCCAACCACCGAGCCACCGCGCTCCTAACCACCGAGCTCCTAACCACCGAGCTGCCAACCACCGAGCCACCGCGCTCCTAACCACCGAGTTGCCAACCACCGAGCCACCGCGCTCCTAACCACCGAGCTGCCAACCACCGAGCCACCGCGCTCCTAACCACCAAGCTCCTAACCACCGAGCTGCCAACCACCGAGCCACCGCGCTCCTAACCACCGAGCTCCTAACCACCGAGCTGCCAACCACCGAGCCACCGCGCTCCTAACCACCGAGTTGCCAACCACCGAGCCACCGCGCTCCTAACCACCGAGCTGCCAACCACCGAGCCACCGCGCTCCTAACCACCAAGCTCCTAACCACCGAGCTGCCAACCACCGATCTGCCAACCACCGAGCCACCGCGCTCCTAACCACCGAGCTCCTAACCACCGAGTTGCCAACCACCGAGCCACCGCGCTCCTAACCACCGAGCTGCCAACCACCGAGCTACTAACCACCGAGCTCCTAACCACCGAGTTGCCAACCACCGAGCCACCGCGCTCCTAACCACCGAGCTGCCAACCACCGAGCTGCCAACCACCGAGCTACTAACCACCGCGCTCCTAACCACCGCGCTCCTAACCACTGAACCACCGCGCTCCTAACCACCGAGCTGCCAACCACCTAGCCACCGCGCTAACCACCGAGCCACCGCGCTCCTAACCACCGAGTTGCCAACCACCGAGCTCCTAACCACCGAGCCACCGCGCTCCTAACCACCGAGCTGCCAAACACCGAGCCACCGCGCTCCTAACCACCGAGCTGCCAATCACCAAGCCACTGCGCTCCTAACCACCGAGCTCCTAACCACCGAGCTCCTAACCACCGAGCTGCCAACCACCGAGCCACCGCGCTCCTAACCACCAAGTTGCCAACCACCGAGCCACCGCGCTCCTAACCACCACGCTCCTAACCACCGAGCTGCCAACCACCGAGCTCCTAACCACCGCGCTCCTAACCACTGAACCACTGCGCTCCTAACCACCGAGCTGCCAACCACCGAGCCACCGAGCTCCTAACCACCGAGCCACCGCGCTCCTAACCACCGCGCTCCTAACCACCGAGCTGCCAATCACCAAGCCACTGCGCTCCTAACCACCGAGCTCCTAACCACCGAGCTGCCAACCACCGAGCCACCGCGCTCCTAACCACCGAGCTCCTAACCACCAAGTTGCCAACCACCGAGCCACCGCGCTCCTAACCACCGAGCTGCCAACCACCGAGCTCCTAACCACCGCGCTCCTAACCACTGAACCACCGCGCTCCTAACCACCGAGCTGCCAACCACCGAGCCACCGCGCTCCTAACCACCGAGCTCCTAACCACCGAGCTGCCAACCACCGAGCCACCGCGCTCCTAACCACCGAGTTGCCAACCACCGAGCCACCGCGCTCCTAACCGAGCCACCGCGCTCCTAACCACCGAGCCACCGCGCTCCTAACCACCGCGCTCCTAACCACCGCGCTCCTAACCACCGAGCTGCCAACCACCGAGCCACCGCGCTCCTAACCACCGCGCTCCTAAGCACTAAACCACCGCGCTCCTAACCACCGAGCCACCACGCTCCTAACCACCGAGCTGCCAACCACCGAGCCACCGCGCTCCTAACCACCGAGCCACCGCGCTCCTAACCACCGAGCAACCGAGCTAACCACCGAGCAACCGTGCTCCTAACCACTGAGCCACCATGCTGCTAACTACCGAGCCCCCATGCTGCTAACCACCATGCTGCTAACTACCGAGCCACCGCGCTCCTAACCACCGAGCTGCCAACCACCAAGCCACCGCACTGCTAACCACCGAGCCAACGCGCTCCTAACCACTGAGCCACCGTGCTCCTAACCACCGAGCTCCTAACCAGAGCCACCATGCTGCTAATTACCGAGCCACCATGCTGCTAACCACCGAGCCACCATGCTGCTAACCACCAAGCCAACATGCTGCTAACTACCGAGCCACCATGCTCCTAACCACCGAGCTCCTAACCACTGAGCCACCGCGCTCCGAACCACCGAGCTCCTAACCACTGAGCCACCATGCTAACTACCGAGCCACCATGCTGCTAACTACCGAGCCACCGCGCTCCTAACCACTGAGCCACCATGCTGCTAACCACCAAGCCACCATGCTGCTAACTACCGAGCCACAGCGCTCCTAACCACCGAGCTGCCAACCACCAAGCCACCGCACTGCTAACCACCGAGCCACCACGCTACTAACAACCGAGTGCCAACCACCGCGCTCTGCCGCAATGACACAAAAAAACATCTCTGCGCAGCGCGAGAAATATTGAGAAATGTGCGAACAATCGCGAAAGGGAATCCGTGACATAACACGCACCAATGAGATCGCGGGGGGGGGGCACTTAATTCTTTGGCGTCTGACGTCATTATTTAGATGAGAGAGAAAGCGAGCAGCAAAACAGGTCGCGAGGATTGTCCGGCGCGTTCTCCGAAAATATCGCTGATCCGTATCCGGGACAGGGGAATATTTACAGATACAAAACACGTAGAAGTGCGACTAATAATAAATATATATATCGGACACAAGGCGCAGATGTGTTGTATGTCCTAAGATGGGCGGTCGCATATTGTAGAGTGAGAGATCCGGGAATGTGATTTGCGCGGTTGTGTCGGGTCGGCCGGCGGGATCAGGCAGCGCATAAGATCCAGCCGCTCAATGCGGTTTCCAAATGTATGTTAAATGGACACATTGTAACAAACCCTCAGCTGTGAGCAGTATTACATCAGCGCAGTTAGCTTCTGGATGTAAACAGGAGTCACCCCAATCAATGACAGCAAGCAGAGATCTTGAAAATGGAATTGAAAAATAAAGCAGAAAGTAGCAGAACTTCATTATATAGTGACGGGAACCTCCCGGGTCTTATATTAGAACCCCGTATATTATTATGACGGGGGGGGGGGGGTCACGGCGGCGCAAAGGTTAAGGCTCCGCATCACGTGACCCGCAGACAATAGGCCGCCACTAGCGCGGGAAACAGATGAGAGGTGAGAGGTCATCGGAAGCCGGGGGGCGTGTTCTGTGACGGCGGGGCGTGGTTAAGGAGCAGGCGGTATAAGAGCGGCTCCCGGCGCGGGGGATACGATCTGCCATCTTCTCTCCTCTCACTTAGCAGGCAGCTTCCAGTCAGTGATCGCGTCACCATGGCCGAAGAGACAGCGACGGTGCCGGCCGAGGCAGAGAAGTAAGTAGGGTTTGGTGGGTCTCGAGGCGACTCGTGGTTCTAGGTTCTGCCGGGTGGTGCGCTAGTTCCCGGTCTTGTCTGGTGTTACCGGGAGGATTGTGCTGCTCTCACCGGTTCGGTACGGGCCACAGTGAGGGGCGGAGCCGAGGTCTTTCCTGGCAACAGAGCAGATGGCGCTCCTTGCTATTGGCTGCAGCGGACAGGCCTGCCGCCAGCTCCCGTCCTGATTGGTTGTTGAGGCCTCGGCGCGCTGCGCTTTGTGTGGCCAGGTGACAGCTCAGTGTTGGCGCCAAATGTCTGAGACGCCGGTACCTCACGCGGTGCCTCCACTCTGTGCGCCTCCTGCCCTCCGCTCTGTGCGCCTCATACCTCGCTGCGCCTCCGCTCTGTGCGCCTCCTGCCCTCCGCTCTGTGCGCCTCATACCTCGCTGCGCCTCCGCTCTGTGTGCGCCTCCTGCCCTCCGCTCTGTGCGCCTCATACCTCGCTGCGCCTCCGCTCTGTGTCTGCCCTCCGCTCTGTGCGCCTCATACCTCGCTGCGCCTCCGCTCTCTGTGCGCCTCCTGCCCTCCGCTCTGTGCGCCTCCTGCCCTCCGCTCTGTGCGCCTCCTGCCCTCCGCTCTGTGCGCCTCCTGCCCTCCGCTCTGTGCGCCTCCTGCCCTCCGCTCTGTGCGCCTCCTGCCCTCCGCTCTGTGCGCCTCATACCTCGCTGCGCCTCCGCTCTCTGTGCGCCTCCTGCCCTCCGCTCTGTGCGCCTCCTGCCCTCCGCTCTGTGCGCCTCCTGCCCTCCGCTCTGTGCGCCTCCTGCCCTCCGCTCTGTGCGCCTCCTGCCCTCCGCTCTGTGCGCCTCCTGCCCTCCGCTCTGTGCGCCTCCTGCCCTCCGCTCTGTGCGCCTCCTGCCCTCCGCTCTGTGCGCCTCCTGCCCTCCGCTCTGTGCGCCTCATACCTCGCTGCGCCTCCGCTCTGTGTGCGCCTCCTGCCCTCCGCTCTGTGTCCGCCTCCGCTCCCCTGTCTACTGTGTAAAGCTTCACTGCTGAGTTGATCTTCCTGCCATCATTTATTTGGGGTCCCCCCCCTCAGTGTAGGGGGGGGATGGGTCAGAACGTTTCCAGTAATGACCTGAACGCGGCGTTGACCTCCTCCTGGGGTTATTAAATCCTCTCGGATCGGGCTGCTGTTTGAACGAACAGCTGAGGGTTTGTTACAATGGTATTTAGTATAGACACATCTCCTATGCATTGTAAAGTCCCATGCACACGACTGTAAAACATGTCCGTATTTGTGGACCGCAGTACAGTCTGCAATTATGGACCCGTTCGGTTCTATTGGCCGTGGACGCCTTTCCGTATCGCTGCAGATAATGGGTGTCCGTACGGTAGGAGCGCGGCCGTGTGTGAGGCCCAACAAACACTCAGCGGTTGATTTCAGATGAATAGATTTTCAGCCTCTGAATGTTTTCACTGAAGGCAAGCAGAGGTCTTGAAACACAATGGGCGAGCTTTAAGACTGTCTCATCGTAGTATAGACCGCGCTGGAACGAGTTTTAATAAATTAATTGCGTCTCTTGCGGTCGGTGCGCCAGAAAAGAGAAATACCCCAACACAAGTCAAAGCGCAAATCTGCCCCCGCTCCATCAGATCCTGGCGTAAATCTGCTGGCCCCGCCCCTTCTACTAAACCACACCCACTACTTAGAAAGCTGTCGTGAGCGGAAAAAAACACAATTTGCGGTTTCTGGCGGAGGAAAGTCAATAAATCCCCCGTCTATTGGAAAGTTTTCGCACTCTTAGGGCCCCCGTCCAGTGAGTCGGCTCTATTACTATCCTCTTCTCTTTGGCTGGGGTCAGCACATCGTGTCCCTCATATTCTGGGGGTGCGGTGGTCTGACCGTCATGGTGGAGTCGCACTCACCACTATAAGTGTGGCTGAAACCCTATTACATGGCGCTTGTACCGGAGTCTTGCGCTGAATACGATGTCACTTGTCGGATACGGCTCTCCTGTCTGCAGTGTGGCCCCTGGCCCTCACCTGATACTATGGAGCTGTGATGTAGCAGAGCTGACATCGTGGCTGTATCCGTGGTGCCTCCTCGTTGAAGCCTGACGGTTCTGCGCGGTCTCCGGTCCGGTCTTGCGAGGCGCCGCTGGTAGTAACGGGGGATACGGGTGCTCGGGGTGATTGTAATGTTTCTCCTTTTCTCTCAGGATGGAAGTTTCTGCACCTTCAACATCTGCTGAAATAGTTGCCGGGTAAGAGCCACGTTTCCCCCGTCCGTTGCTCTGGTGTCGCCAGGTCCGCGGTGAGTGACCGTCTCTCTCTTACAGGGATGATGTGGACGCTGAGGCCAAGAGGCTGATGGGAGTCGGCAGCAGAAACCTGGTCATGAAGGACGTCCGCTCTGCCGTCAACGCCTTCCAGGAGGCCAGCAGCCTTCTGTAAGTAGAGGAATGTCCGTAACAGCCGGTGGGAATGTGCTGCTGCTCCCTGTTATCTGCCATACGTATTAACAAGACCCCGCACTCCATCGCCCAGGGCGTCACTTTGCACCGCTCGCACCATTCCTGATTAGTAGGCCCCCCCCCCTATGTCCCCTGCCAGGCGGGTTCTGGAGATCAGGGCGGCCCCTTCACTTCTATTCTCTGTTCTCCTATAGAGGGAAGAAGTACGGGGAGACTGCCGTTCAGTGTGCAGATGCCTTCTACTACTATGGAATGGCTCTCCTGGACCTTGCACGGTGAGACGCCACCCCCTGGAGTAACCTGTAGTCTGCAGCTCTCGTCCTGCACCTCTGACCCCCTCAATGCTTCTTGTCTCCTGCACAGAATGGAGAACAACGTCCTGGGTAACGCTCTGGAAGGAATACCAGAAGAGGAAGATGAAGAAGAGTGTGGTAAAGAGGACCCCAATATCCCAAGTGCCTCAAACCTTGATGGTATGTGAACCCACAAAAATACTGAGTGGCAGCTCAATTCTGTATGGGCTGTTGGGGACCTCTGCAGGCCCCATGTTTCACTTGCCTTTCTGGGGACCCCCGCTGGAAGGGCAGCCAGTATGTGTAGGAAATGCTCCACGAAGCGTCTCCTGTGCAAACTCCCGGGCGACGTACAGCAGCGTGGCCATGTAGGGGGTCCACAACTCTGCAGCCTGAACTCAGGAGGTCACATTAGATATATGCGCTCAGCAATCTGCTCGTGCTTAATTGGGGGGTAATTATGGCCTAGCCACAGGGTAGCGGAGACCATCGCCTATTGGGAGAGCGGCGCTCCAGTAAACACCCCCTGATTCCAAGCGACTGGTATTTCCACTGATATAAAATGCAGCCACCCGTCCAGTGACTTCAGTGATAAAACTGCTGGTTTGGCTTGACTGGGGTCAAAGGACCCACAGATCATACAGGAAAGGGGTACCCCAATGATCTAGAGCATCTTAAGAGCTGTCGGTCACTGGGCTACTTGTCTTCATGGCAGGTCCTTAAGTGTGGCCAAGGTGGGGTCTGGACAGCTGCAGAGTCTCTAGCGTTTACTGGTCCTTATTGCTCTGCTGGATAGACGGCTTAGATGTGGGTTCAGCATTAAAAGAATGCCCAAATGTTACGATGTGGTGACCCGCAGCAGCCATTATTAGTCTGGTGGCCCGGTCTAGTCTGCAGGCAGCTGCATAGTGGTGCTGAGCCGGTTGTACTGTTCCTAGGTCGGTCTCTGAATAAGTAGTAGTACAAGTGCACGCGCTGACCCGACCTCACAATGTACAGTGACAATCACCATTAGAAGATGTGTAACGTTGCTGACGCTCTGTGTTGACTAACGGTCTCATGGCTGTCACTAAAATGGAGGGATTTTTCTCAAACCTCTAGAGAAAGAAAGGGAGCAGTTAAGAGAGCAGGTATATGACGCCATGGCAGAAAAGGAGGAAAAATCTGACCAGGAGAACGGTGGGGACACCAAAGAGCCAAAGGCTGAAGACTCTAAAGCTGATGAGATGGAGTGCGAGCAATCATCCGACACTCAGGAGACCAAAGAGAAGGCTGAAGCCACTGAACAAGCTGACCCTAAACCAGAGGCTGCCTCAGAAGCTGACCCTAAACCAGAGGCTGCCTCAGAAGCTGACCCTAAAACTAAGACTTCCTCAGTTGCTGACCCTAAACCAGAGGCCACCATGGAATCTGACCCTAAACCAGATGCCGCCTCAGAAGCTGACCCTAAACCAGAGGCTACCTCAAAAGCTGACCCTAAACCAGATGTGTCAATGGAAGCTGACCCTAAACCAGATGTGCCAATGGAAGCTGACCCTAAACCCAAGGCTGCCTCAAAAGCTGACCCTAAACCAGATGTGCCAATGGAAGCTGACCCTAAACCCAAGGCTGCCTCAAAAGCTGACCCTAAACCAGATGTGTCAATGGAAGCTGACCCTAAACCCAAGGCTGCCTCAAAAGCTGACCCTAAACCAGATGCCGCCTCAGAAGCTGACCCTAAACCAGAGGCTACCTCAAAAGCTGACCCTAAACCAGATGTCTCAATGGAAGCTGACCCTAAACCCAAGGCTGCCTCAAAAGCTGACCCTAAACCAGATGTGTCAATGGAAGCTGACCCTAAACCCAAGGCTGCCTCAAAAGCTGACCCTAAACCAGATGCCGCCTCAGAAGCTGACCCTAAACCAGAGGCTACCTCAAAAGCTGACCCTAAACCAGATGTCTCAATGGAAGCTGACCCTAAACCAGAGGCTACCTCAGAAGCTGACCCTAAACCAGAGGCTACCTCAGAAGCTGACCCTAAACCAGAGGCTACCTCAGAAGCTGACCCTAAACCAGAGGCTACCTCAAAAGCTGACCCTAAACCAGAGGCTACCTCAAAAGCTGACCCTAAACCAGAGGCTACCTCAGAAGCTGACCCTAAACCAGAGGCTACCTCAGAAGCTGACCCTAAACCAGAGGCTACCTCAGAAGCTGACCCTAAACCAGATGCCTCCTCAGAAGCTGACCCTAAACCAGAGGCCACAATAGAAGCTGCTGCAGAGAACGGCAAGGCGGATGCTGGAGAAGCCGACTCTACACAAGGCCCTGAAGAGAAGCCGGAGGACAAGCCTGAAGATGCCAAGAATTGTGAGGCTGCAGCCGAAGAGCAGGAAGACACCACTGAAGGTGATGAAGAGGCAGAGCCAATGGAAGGGGAAGAAGGTAACCGGGGATGTTGTAGACTTGGGTTTCATGTGGTTTGGATCAGTCCTGTTCACACTGAACACTGCACCTGTCTAGTGACCTGGCAGCGAGGGTCTGGAGCGTTCCTGCACCTGAGTCTGATACTGGTCCTACCAGTCCTGGTGGTGGTGGCACGATCTACTGCCCACACATTGCATGCATGAAACTGTGCCCTGCCCTCACTGTTCACTGGAGTCTGATGTTTACCTCTTGCTCTTTCTACAGAGGAAAGCGCAGAATCTGACAGCAATGAAGAGACTGAAGAAAAGGTAAATGTTGCTCATGCACTTGGTTTGGCTATTCTGCAGTTTCTATTTCATTTCAGTAACATTGGTCTACACACCCTGGCAAAGTAAAAAAATAAAAAAAATAACACGCTGATTAGTGTATGCAGCTCCAATGCAGACCTGTCTTAGTGGCTACTCACAGCAAACCCTGTACAGTGGGGTCCTGCAGTCCTGTGTTCCTTCTCCTTATTGGACTGTACAGCGATCCACTCCTGTAACCTGGCGGCCTCCATTACATCTGTATACACAATGGTAGGTGTTTGTTAGCAAAATTGGTTTAGGATTTTAGTCCCTGGTGCAATAAATACAAGCTTCAACGTCCAATTTAGAGAACCCACTAGTGACTTCCGGATCCCCATCTCTCGGTCAGTGGAGCGCGGTTACATAGAGCGTCTCTCTGGAGGGTCCTGTATTACACGGGCAACACATCGATATGAATGGGCGCTGTGTAATACTTCATTTCCCCTGTGGTTGCGCTGCAGGGAAAACTAACAACATACGGTCAGGAACCCCCACAGATTACAGCTGATCACTGGGGAGACTTTGTGATTACCTTGTTAGAAAAGTTCCTGGACAAGAAGTAGGAATCATGCAAAGTGGAGAACCCCCTCTAAGGGCAGAGCATTAAGGCCTAACCTTCTTCTCTTTCAGGACAATGAGGAGGAGGAGGAAGTTGGCAATCTGCAGCTGGCCTGGGAGATGTTGGATCTGTCAAAGACTATATTTAAGAGGTAGTGACTCCATATTAATGTGTCCACATGCAGCACTCGGCTAATGACCTCCATGGTGTCGCACCCAGTCCCTTGATGCTGTGATACGATCCTGCACTTGGTGGTTCAGGGGGTCTCGCACCCTCAGACTTCGCTCATGGCTGATGCTTGGAGCAGTCCGATCAGGGACCGCTGCAGGAGTCTCCAGATCATTCTCTAAATGCTTCTAATCCCAAGTATCTTCCACAGGCAGCAGGACAAGGAGTCCAAGCTGAAGGCGGCTCAGTCTCATCTAAAGCTGGGGGAAGTCAGCATTGAGTCAGGTGAGTGCTCCGGCAGGTGAAGGAGCCGGCACATCAATGATTGGTCACTGGTAACGCTGTGTCCTCCTCCTCAGAGAACTACACCCAGGCCGTGGAAGACTTCCTAGCATGTCTAACCATCCAGAAGGAGCATCTAGAGAAACACGACCGACTTCTTGCCGAGACTCATTACCAGCTGGGCCTGGCCTATCATTACAGCAGCAAACACGACGACGCCATCTCCCACTTCACACAGTCCATCGATGCCATAGAGAAGAGAATGGGTGAGTGCAGCATCAGGCAAGTCATTCTCTGACCCTATAGATCAGAGGGACGGTGTGAATACTGTTCATCGCTCTTGTGCTCCTCAGATGTGCTCACAGAACAGCTGGCGAAGGCTACAGCCGAGTCTAAAGAAGAAACTCAGAAGGAAATGGAGGAATTAAAGGGTCTCCTTCCCGATATCAAAGAGAAAATCGACGACTCCAAAGAAGGACAGAAAACTGCAGAAGACACAGACAAAGCACTAAAAGAGACTCTGGTTAGTAGTGTCGCTGCAGCGATGGTGGGGTAATGAAGGAGTCTTGCCTGCAACAGTGTAACGAACTGCGCTATCCTTAAAGGGATACTCTGGACTAAACGCTCCCATGTGTAACATTAAGGTACTCCATGTATTGGCCCCCCTGTCTGTGGACTTGCGATTTCTCAGAATATAGCGTGATCAGTGTCGCCCAGCATACAGAAATGGTATGGTCTTTAGCTGGTCATGTGATGCTGTGATGAAGCATCATGGGATTGATGGCAAAGCAGAGGGGAAGAGAAAGCTGGTGAAATTGAAGTATCAAGGTGGAGGCTTTTTTTAAAAACAAAACACAAGACAGTCTGTGGTATACATAAAAGCGTGGTGTGGTATACGGTCACGTGGAGGGATAGAAAGTTACCGCTGGAGGTCTTTAATGTAAACCAAGGCCTAATGAGCAACTTTAATCCTAATTAACAGCCTGTATTCAAGTCGGGGCTAAATCTCTCCACATTCCTTGCTTGTTCAGTGTATGCACAGGGCTCGCTTTGGTAACTTACAACACTCCCCCCCCCCCCCCCCCCCCCCCAAGCGTTGATTTCTGATGTAGGAAAAATGTATCCCCTCTACATTTATAGGAGCTAGGCTATTGGTAAGCAAGCTTGTGGACCAGTCTCTAGAGAGCAGCAGAATAGTGAGTGCAGCTCTGGAGCATAATACAGCATATAACAAGTGTCAGTGTAACTCTCCATAAATGGACTTCTAGAGCAGCCTGTACTGTCAGACCTGCGTTTTATTTGTTTTCTGTATTTTACATAGACCTTATTGGTTTTCTGCAGGGTGGTGCATCATCTGGTTTTCCAAAAGAGA
The DNA here is from genome assembly GCF_050947455.1 of Rhinoderma darwinii. Lineage (NCBI taxonomy): Eukaryota > Metazoa > Chordata > Amphibia > Anura > Rhinodermatidae > Rhinoderma > Rhinoderma darwinii. Next base: position 4,106,334 of record NC_134693.1, read on the forward strand.
ACAGTGGGCACTTCTACATCTACTGTAAGTAACATGTATAGAATCTATAGACCTATGTAGCTCAGACCCCCACCCCAAAGTGACTGACCCTCTGTCTATACAGGCTGCCGCAGAGAAGAGCGGCGACGGTACCGTCCCAGCAACCAACTGTGTCTCTGACATCTCTCATCTAGTACGGAAGAAGGTAAACTCTAATGATAACTCTCCATCTATAGTGCAGGTGAATTCCCTATGGATGTAAGGTAGGCGGCCTGGATGCAGCACGGAGTTACTAACCACCTTTATCCTTCAGAGGAAACCCGAGGAGAGTCCAGTGAAAGAAGCCAAGAAGTCCAAGTGTGAGCTGGTGGAGAATGGATCTGGGAGCGGCGACGCTGTGGTGCCCACGAATGAGCAGGTGGAGAAGACTGAGGAGGTGGGTGCTGCCCTGTGACCTCAGACCCCCTGACCTATTCTAGTGCTCCATTGTAACGAGCCTTTATCTCCCACCCACAGGCAGAGAATCCGACTCCCATGGAGACGGCGGCAGTGGAGAGCAGCGCGTGATCCCCCTCATAAGGGACTGTATATATTTTTCCACTTTTGAGCAACTTTTTGTAAAACAAAATAAAGAATAAATTTAAAAAAAAATTCTTGTAGTGCCTCATTGACTAAAGGATTCTCCACCTTATAGCCAGGACACTGCCATCCAATATACCCCAAACTATTGGCACTGACTGGCAAGGGGTCTATCATTGTGTCCGGCTGACGATGATCCTTCCCTGTTAGATCTTATTGGAGTCTCTGGTACTTTTATGGGTAAATTGGTCCAAATCCGTTATCTCCCCTGGGTATGGTCCTTGGCAAACTGGCAATTCCCATCCCCAATTTTCATTGAATCTTACAACAAAATGCGCGTCAATTGTAGCAAACACTCCGTGCAATCAAGTTTTAATTTAACCTCCCATGAGGACATTGCCAAATTTTATATTTGTCAACATGGCCATATGACGGCTGGTTTGTTTGCAGGACAAGTTGTGTTTTTATTTTCATGGCACCATTTATTGTACGGCATAATTTACTGGGAAGCTGAATTATTTGTGGGGTGAAATGGGCAAAACAGCGATTATGCCGTTTTTGGGGAGTTCTGTCTTTACTGCCTGATTAACGCTGCAAACGACACATTCACCTTATTCCACATGTTGACACAATTACATCGATACAAAGTTTTACACTTTTTTTTTTTTAAATTTTCGCATGTAATTCAGAGCAAGTTAAACGCTGTGTTGTGATAGTTCGGACTCTGATGCGGTGATATCAGTGTTATGTTAACTTATTTTTTTTAACATTGCCTTAGGGGAATTTAGGCGTTTAAGGTGTTAAAGATCACTTTGATCCGGCCTGTGATTGTGCCCGTTGCAGTGAGGTGTCGGCTCAGCGGCTATAACAGCTGTCACCTGGTGAGTATGGAGCGAGCTCAGCCTGCACCATACCCCCCCCCCCCCCCCCTTTAATGGCAGTCACATACTAGTCGCTAAGAGGTTAACAATCTCCAAGGTCCAAGCAACATAGGGCCTCGCTAGTGGTGGGAGGAAGGAGCATCACCGGTCCCGTACAGCAGTCCCTCTGGTATAAATGTCAAGGTTTGGATAGACCAACATAGAATCAGAAACCGTCCAAGGCGGCCAAATCTCTGAACATTGGGCTTCAGTTACCATACGATGTAGTCGGCCATTGATCATTATCCAGTGCAGTTTCCGTCTTACTTAGTCTAATGGGCTGGTGGTTTTCTTCCAGGACGCAGCGATTGCTATTTTGGCAGCTGAAATCAGGAAGGAAACAAATCTGATCTGAGTCCTGGGACCGTCTCGGGCGTCACTGAGGATAAAGTAATGGAGTACAACATATCAGAAGTGGTTCACCTTCCAGCGGTCCCACCATAGATGTGAGGCTGTACTGATGTGACCACAGAGGGGGATGAGGCTGGAAACATGGCTGCCGGGACTAAATACCGGCGTGCCGCCTTATAGTCGCTCCGGCGTGCCGCCTTATAGTCGCTCCGGCGTGCCGCCTTATAGTCGCTCCGGCGTGCCGCCTTATAGTCGCTCCGGCGTGCCGCCTTATAGTCGCTCCGGCGTGCCGCCTTATAGTCGCTCCGGCGTGCCGCCTTATAGTCGCTCCGGCGTGCCGCCTTATAGTCGCTCCGGCGTGCCGCCTTATAGTCGCTCCGGCGTGCCGCCTTATAGTCGCTCCGGCGTGCCGCCTTATAGTCGCGCAGGTCTCATTCCCTTCATGTACGGGAGTTTTTGTATTGGTGCAGCCAAGTGAGTATCAGAGAGCGGATGTGGTGACAGACGTAATGGGAGAGGGGGGGGGGGGGGGGGTTAAAGAGTCTAAATCAAATATCAAACCTTCGTTATCCGGCATATCGTGTGTAGTGCGGTAGAATTCATGGGAGCAATTCCCCTGTCGATAGCCCCTCAATTTGAGAAACATGAATCCCCAAATACTTAATCTGCTAGATTACCAAATATTTTCTATAGATCCTCTAATGGAACGGCAGTCGGGCACGTGGTGTAATTTACCTGTTTTATGGTACAATAAATGAATTTAATATCTCTTTGCCGAGTCTTCTCTTCCACGCATCCAATTATGTTGAGATTATTTACACGTCTGGGTGGTATCTGCCACACATTTTATTGGTGGTGCGGCGGCCCCCCCAGATCTGTCCTCCCTCTTCTCCAGGTGGGATGGGGCAAGTACTTTTATTATCTGGCTTCACAACTGCTGTGCACCCATTGGTGGATCGACACAGATTTCGGTAGTGCGGCTACGGCAGAGGCTTGTGCCCTTATGATATCGAGAGTCTCACTCACTTGTATAGATTTACGCTGCGCTACTTGAAGGCCCTTCCACGTCAAACGATTGCCCGGACATGGAATAGTGCAGAGGCTGCGCTGCCTCATGTCCCCTGCCCCCCCCGAACCCTGTTGGGTAATCCACATTTGCCTCATCTTGAGGCCTTGCTGTGCTATGGGCAGGGGTCAGGTTTAAATTAGTGGGCCAACGCTACGCTGATACTGGGTACGTGTCCTTCTCAGAGTTGGGGGACAGACCTGGTATATTGTAGACTGCCGCCTTTCACTACTTAGTGTGGCCCTCGCACTCCCGATCTCTAAACTGGAGGCCACGAGGTTCTCAGATCTTCCTAAACCACTGACGCAGGAATACGCTCTGTTACAAACTACGAGGCCCTGTCTCTTTGATAAGGCTGTCACTGGGCGGCAGGGTGCTGCCCCGGAGACGAATGGTGGGCGGTGGAACTCTACTTTTTTTTATGCTGCTGTGCGTTCCAGGGATTTTTTGATACAGTCCAGATTCCTACACCGGATATCACACTCCGGCTCCGCTTTATAGAACTGGTTATCAGTCGTCCTTGTTTTAGATGCCGCACACAATGGAGGGACGGGCCCCGGCCTGAGGTTTACCCCTTTTGGTCATTGTCAGTTTTCCATGACCACTTTCAGTGTCCGAGGCTTCTTACTCCCCAGGTTTGCTTGTTAGGGGGACTTGAATGATGTAGAACTGTGATTTTATGATTTTCTATTGTTTTCTGCCTGAAAAGTTCTGTCCTAGAAGGTGACGGGTCCCAAATGTTATAATTGGATTCAACTAATCAAGAAATATGTAGCCCCCCGCCCCCCGTAATCAAACTATAGTCCTAGGAAATGTCTGTAGAAATCTGAATAAACCTGAACCCGCGATGTTGGTCTCATTCCAATAGGGATGGGGGATGGGGCAAGTCACGAGGCGTGTCTGTGAATGAGTCCTATTGGTGCTTGTGTGATGGCTGAATGTGCGGTGATCATCTCGTCTGTCTGCGCTGAGTTTTACTCCTTCATAGAATGGAAATCGTTAGGACACTGATATTTCCTGAATTGGTGGGTCACGGCGCCCGAGACAACCAGTGTATATTACCATTTTGCTTTTTCTCAACATAAGAAAACATATCCGAGCAGATGCAAATAAAAACCAGAAAAAAAGTCAACGGTGTGCGTAGCTTTTAATCACTGACACCTGCAACTTTCTAATAGACCGTTTCAATTGCTCGCCGTCTGCACTGATGGCTGTCCGTGAATGAATGTTCTTCAGCCATAGCCCTGATCTCTGCAGCACGTGCGCCACTCCACGCCGGCTTTATTACTCTGTCCCATCCCCCGTGTGTGGATTGGGTTCTCTATAGTATTATGTATATCTCTGTTGGGGATATGGATATATATATATGTATAAAATCTCCTTTCACCCTAAATACACATGGTTTTCAGATGTGGTTCTAACTGCGTTGTGTGAACGGACGGACGCAGCTCTTGGGGCTGGACCGAGACCTTTTTGTTTTGATTGCCGTCCATATGAATGTGTTTGACTAGGACTACACGGAATATTTATCACCGCACAAAAATCCCTGATGGCTCCAGACAGACGTTTTACTGGCTGCCCACGTGTCGGGAGTGATTGTTTTTTTTTTTTAAAAAGATTTTTAAAGACTGACACTTTATTTAAAAAAAATAAAAACATTTTTTGCTACATTATCACTTTTTTTTTTAAAGATGTATTTTATTTTTCCAACATTGTAACCGGACCGTTAATGTCTTTATTTGTCTATGTGCCGGGGCAGAAACCTCTCGCGACATTATAGCATCTACAGAGTCCAGGGTACATATCAAGCGATCAGTAACAACATCTTTATTGAGACACGGCGGAGGTTTTGCCCAAATAAGAAAATATCAAGAAATATTAAATGGTAGAACATAAAACCTGAGGTTATAATTAGTTTTTTTTTTTATTTAAAATGTCTTTTTACTCTTCGGGGCGCAGCTGCTGCATCGTGCATGAAGGCGTCAATCTGTCAGCGCCGGGGGCCTGACGGGGTCAGCGGGTCACGCAGAATCCACCTGTAATCGATCTATGAACTTACATGTGATCGTTAACCGCTCAATCCTGCGTGTCCGACCCCAGGACCCGCTGACACTAGACACGGCCGTCCCGTCCAATGCAGAGCAGCCATATACCAAAGTGGTGTTATGTTTTTTTTTCTAACTCTATGGGACAAGCCTTTTAATTACAGGGCGGTGATGGTGCTACAGCAAAACCAGCGTCTCCCAGACACGTAGCGGCAGCGTGCCACGGCTTGTCCGGGTGAAGGGCATTGAAATCACGTGCTGCCCCTGTGTGTATAAAAGCTGCGTCACATTTCTCCACATGCAGCAGAATCCAGTAGCAGCAAAGCAGATGAGATGTAACAAACGTCATCCTCACGCTGTGGAAATATTCCGTGCAGGAATTGACCTGCGGTGCGTATTTTTCAGACCACGGCATGTCAATTCCTGCTGTGGAAATGGGCTGGAATTGCCGCGGTTTTCCAAGATGTCGCCATCCCCCAACATTATGAAAAACAACAAAATACACAACATTTTCTGCAAAAAAATAAAAAACCAGGAAACTGTGTTTTTTCTACAGGGTAATTGCTGCAGAAACGTTACTTGTGGAGAAGCCCCTGCCACCCCGGGGTGAGGCACAGACTGTGCTAACGTGACCGCGCCATTACTTATTGATCGGTAACCGGGCTTGTGCGCTGGACCACCGTCATAGTAATCGTCCGATAATAGAAACCAAGATATAAAATCCTCATTTCAGTCCCGCCGCTCCGGTCTCTGATCACATAAGAGAAGGGGCCCCTCATAATACAGGGTGACCGGAGACGTCGTCCTCTCCTGGTGTCGGATCCGCAGTGGATTGTATGTGAGACGACGTCAGATACTGGAAAGAGATTGTAAAATCATGAAGATTAAGGAGATGGCGGATGATGATGATGATGATGATGATGTCTGATTAGAAGCTGTAACATTACATGATGGGGATGTAGTGCTGAGCGGCTAGGAGTATCACACCATAGAATTAGATACGCGGCTCAGCAGACTGATTACAGGGGCTTAGATACAGCAGCTCGCTGTCCCTGGAGATAACACTGCAGGTATGAGATTATTAAAGATTTCTTGTCGCATTCACTTTACCTTTCTGTACCAGGTCACTAGGTGCGTCCTGAAGTTGTCCGGCTGCTGCGTGTCCGGTATCAGCTCTGCTAAGTTCCTTCCGCTCGGCTGCGCCGTGTAGGAGTCGGTTGCGTCGTTTGGTAAGTACATCACCTTCACATCCTACGGGGGGCGCACATTGTGAGATTTCGGCTGCCGCGCTGTCACTCGTGCTTCGCTCTGTACTCACCTGTGGGTCGTAGTTTGTCACCTCCTCCTGGCGCCGTCCGTCTGCCATCCGCACAATGATAGATGCCGCCGGCAACCTCACGATCTAGGACAGGAATTGTATGAAATGAACGGATACGTCTACGTGATGTGAACGGCTTATAATCCGGCTCCTTGCGGTCTGTAATAGTTCAATGCCGGATTAACAGGAATTTACCTTTATGACAAGATAATAGGAAAGTGCAGAAGAGATGAGGGGGAGACCCGCGGCCGGGGGGGGGGGGGAGGAGATGAGACCCGCGGCCGAGGGGGGGGGGGAGATGAGACCCGAGGGGGGGGGGGAGATGAGACCCGCGGCCGAGGGGGTGGGGGAGATGAGACCCGCGGCCGAGGGGGGGGGGGGAGATGAGACCCGCGGCCGAGGGGGGGGGGGGGGGAGATGAGACCCGCGGCCGAGGGGGGGGGAGATGAGACCCGCGGCCGAGGGGGGGGGGGGGGGGGAGATGAGACCCGCGGCCGAGGGGGGGGGGAGATGAGACCCGCGGCCGAGGGGGGGGAGAGGAGACCCGCGGCCGAGGGGGGGGAGAGGAGACCCGCGGCCGAGGGGGGAGGTCCGAGCTCAGGCCGTTCACAACAATGGGAGGAGAGCGCGGGAGGGGCAAATACTTCCCATATCGTCATAGATACATTTCTAGTTTTGTTACATTGTAGTGAAGAATTAGGAATCTCTTGTATCATCATCTCATCAACATCCCATTCACCATTTTATAAACCAAACCTCCCTGGAAGTGTCGGCACCCCTCGGCCTGACGAGATTTTCTTACCGTTTTCTCCTGTTCCAGCTCCTGCAGTTTTTCGCGGCAGTTTCCTGACCGTAAAGCGCGCAACGCAGTCTATGGAGGGAAGGTCGCAGATTGTAAATCCTACATCGTAAGGTCATGGGATTCTCTGGGGTCACACGGCCATTCAGCTCAGATTCCCGCCACATCTAGGGGGAGGGGGGGGGTTCGGTCTGTGATTGAGGTGACGCTAATAACTGTGCTGTCCTCTGACGTGTAAGGTCCCGGTCACATGGTATACGTCTGATGACATTGTACAGATCAAAATCACCGTCTACATCAATGTGCACCTGTATACTCCCAGTGTTCAGGCCAGGTGGGATGTAGACATTGATGTGGACAGTCATTTGGATTCAACAAGGTCTACACCTGACCAATCAGAAGGGGACATGTCATCAGAATCGCTCAGTAGTGCAGCCTCAGGACCTCTTACCTTCTGGTAGGAGAACCAAAAATCACACAAACACAGAGGGGGTTGTAAAGTGCGCCCAATGGCCGCCATGTGCTCCATCATTACCTGGCTGGGGGCTCCTTGGTACAGGGGCAGCTGGTACACCCCCAGGTTACAGTAAGTTTTGTAGAAGACCCCCATAGCTGTCCATGCCTGTGAGGCCGGTCTGGGCACGGATGCGGTTGCCCGCTGGGTGTGATCCGGTTCTGGGACGTTCCTCTCCGATTCTTGTGTCACAATCTCATGCAGGTGGATGATTATGGTCAGATGCTTATGGAATATTCTGCGGGTGAAGGTCTATGTGAGAGATAAAAATGGAGGCTAGACTTCTTTAAATATGAGCATAGCATGGCCACGAGGAATAGGCAGGGCTAGGGAAGAAGCATGATCGCAGCTCTGCAACCACTGACTCACCTTGAATCCATCCTGCCACGCCGGGCAATTCTGATTACTATTCAGATCGATGTCGTGTACTGTTGTGGCGCGGTCGTACCTCATCCATGGGGGTCCGTAGTAATAGGCTGCTGGGGGGTTGAAGCAAATATGAGCAAAGGTGAAGCCCGACCACGGCAAATTTTGGGCTTTGTCCACCGAAACCTGCGGTAAAATTAAACACGTGAAAGTGTTAACGTGGAACCCTGGTCATTGCTACAATGCACAGGTCACAACCCAAGCTGCAAGACCGCCTGTAAAGTTTAGCATAAATGCACTGGACACATCCATCACCATCACTCGTTTCTTCTCACCTTCACGCCTGACGTAAGGAGATATGGAGAGACACAGCACAACTTGAAGGGTCGGGGGGCTTCCTGCATCTTCTCAGTAAATGTCTTATTTACCCAATCAGAGAGGAGCTCGTCCGTCATTAGACCCTGCGCAGAACTGCCGGCCAGCAGAAGAATCACCTCCCTGACCTGGACCATCGACCTGCACTTAAACATTCAGACCATGGGGTCAGAGAAGTCCTTGTATATCTGGGGGACTGAGCCCCACCTCACAGTTTATATACAGATAATAATCTACATGAAAAGTTAACTTGTCACATTACTTATTCTGTACTGAGTTACATCCTGTATTATACTCCAGAGCTGCACTCACTATTCTGCTGGTGGAGTCTCTGTGTACATACATTACATTACTTATCCTGTACTGATCCTGAGTTACATCCTGTATTATACTCCAGAGCTGCACTCACTATTCTGCTGGTGGAGTCACTGTGTACATACATTACATTACTTATCCTGCACTGATCCTGAGTTACATCATGTATTATACTCCAGAGCTGCACTCACTATTCTGCTGGTGCAGTCACTGTGTACATACATTACCTTACTTATCCTGTACTGATCCTGAGTTACATCCTGTATTATACTCCAGAGCTGCACTCACTATTCTGCTGGTGGAGTCACTGTGTACATACATTACATTACTTATCCTGTACTGATCCTGAGTTATATCCTGTATTATACTCCAGAGCTGCACTCACTATTCTGCTGGTGGAGTCATTGTGTACATACATTACATTATTTATCCTGTACTGATCCTGAGTTATATCCTGTATTATACTCCAGAGCTGCACTCACTATTCGGCCTCATTTACACGAACGTAATATACGCGCGTGCGACTCGCGTGCTTTGCTCGTACGCACCTATATTAGTCAATGGGGCAGTTTAGACGATGCGTGAATTGCGCTCAGCGCGTGTGCGCAGAAAAAAACTCACGACATGTTCTATAATCGTGCGTTTTTCGCGCACTCACGCACCCATTGAAGTCAATGGGTGCGTGAAAACCACGCATGCCGCACGGAAGCACTTCCGTGCGAACTGCGTGATTCGCGCAAGAGCTGTCAAACTCCTGAATGTAAACAGAAAAGCACCACGTGCTTTTCTGTTTACAAACATCCAAACGGAGTGTCAAATTCGAGATGAGCGCACCGAACTTCACCGGGTTCGGCCAAACTCGTTTTGACCGAAACCGGTAAAAAATGTTCGGGTACGCGACGTCAGGAGACAGTCACTGTCCACGGTGCTGAAAGCGTTAAACTGGTTCAGCACCATGGACAGTGACTTCCGCTCCGAAAATCCATGAACCTGTAAAAAAAAAAAAGACGTTCTGACTTACCGATAACTCCGGTCCGACCTCCCGGGATGACAGTTCAGTCCAAGTGACAGCTGCAGCCAATCACAGGCCAAGCACAGGCTGCAGCCAATCACAGGCTGCAGCGGTCTCATGGACTGCGGCGTCATCCTGGGAGGTGGGGCCGGATGACGAGAGGGACGCGTCACCAAGGCAACGGCCGGGAGCCCGGACTGGGGGAAGCAGGAAGTTCTTGGTAAGTATGAAAGTCTTTTTTTATTCACAGGTTGGTGTATATTGTGATCGGCATTCACTGTCGAGGGTGCTGAAAGAGTTACTGCCGATCAGTTAGCTCTTTCAGCACCTTGGACAGTGACGGGCGTCGACTAGCCTCATCTCTATGATGGCGGCTGCGCGAAAATCACGCAGCCGCGCATCATACACGGATGAGACACGGAGCTGCCAAGTGCCTTTTGCGCGCGCAAAACGCAGCGTTTTTTGCGCGCGCAAAACGCACACACTCGTGTAAATGAGGCCTTCTGCTGGTGGAGTCACTGTGTACATACATGACATTACTTATCCTGTACTGATCCTGAGTTATATTCTGTATTATACTCCAGAGCTGCACTCACTATTCTGCTGGTGGAGTCACTGTGTACATACATGACATTACTTATCCTGTCCTGATCCTGAGTTATATCCTGTATTATACTCCGGAGCTGCACTCACTATTCTGCTGGTGCAGTCACTGTGTACATACATTACATTACTTATCCTGTACTGATCCTGCTTTATATCCTGTATTATACTCCAGAGCTGCACTCACTATTCTGCTGGTGGAGTCACTGTGTACATACATGACATTACTTATCCTGTCCTGATCCTGAGTTATATCCTGTATTATACTCCAGAGCTGCACTCACTATTCTGCTGGTGCAGTCACTGTGTACATACATTACAATACTTATCCTGTACTGATCCTGAGTTATATCCTGTATTATACTCCAGAGCTGCACTCACTATTCTGCTGGTGGAGTCACTGTGTACATACATGACATTACTTATCCTGTCCTGATCCTGAGTTATATCCTGTATTATACTCCGGAGCTGCACTCACTATTCTGCTGGTGCAGTCACTGTGTACATACATTACTTATCCTGTACTGATCCCGAGTTACATCCTGTATTATACTCCAGAGCGGATCTCACCATTCTGCTGGTTGTTATTGGAAACAGTCAGCAAGTTTGTGGACAGAAGCGACCACTAACATAGCTGATCTCCTGTAATGTAGGGGGGCAGTGAGTTTTTCACACATCAAGTGACTGCACAGGGCCTGATGTAAATATTACACTTCCCAGAATGCAAATCACCAGAGCAAGCTCTGTACAGACACTGCACAAGCAGGGAATGCTGGGAGATTTCAGCTCTATAGCCTGCAGAATATGTGATAGGTTTGGATAATGACCTTACCTGTTCACCATTGCTCTGTACAGCGGAGTCTCCCCCGGGGTGGGGTGAGCCGTGCTGGAGAAATACACCCCCTGAGAGTATTCAGGACGCTCCTTGGTGGTGCTCAGGTTTCCAGCCTTCGTGATGCGGATTAACAATGTGGCGCAGGGAACAATTCTGTACAAAAATGGGATAAAACAGCAGACATGAGATGATCGTATGTGGGCTCTGATTGGCTGTAGATGTTTATGATTAATCTGGGGGCGCAGGGCGGCGGACATAGCAGTCACCAGTCACGGGCAGGATATTCCCATCCTGCAGTGTATTCAGCTTAAAGGGCCAGTCCAGAATTCTGTAAATAAACCGTAATCACTGCTGAGGTGTTATCAATGCAGTGTGGCATGGAGGTGATCAGCCGGTGGCACTGCTGAGGTGTTATCAATGCAGTGTGGCATGGAGGTGATCAGCCTGTGGCACTGCTGAGGTGTTCTCAATGCGGCGTGGCATGGGGCAACCAGCCTATGGCACTGCTGTGGGGTTATCAATGTGGCATGGGGGCGATCAGCCCATGGCACTGCTGTGGTGTTATCAATGGGGCGATCAGCCCGTGGCACAGCTGTGGTGTTATCAATGCGGCGTGGCATGGGGCGATCAGCCCGTGGCACTGCTGTGGTGTTATCAATGCGGCGTGGCATGGGGCGATCAGCCCGTGGCACTGCTGTGGTGTTATCAATGTGGCGCGGCATGGGGGCGATCAGCCTGTGGCACTGCTGAGGTGTTATGGAAGCCCAGGTTGTATGATCACGGCCTTCAGCTCGTCTGCATTGTTGGGTCTGGGGTCTCTCATCTTCCTCTTGACAATACCCCATAGATTCAAATCAGCCTCTCCATAAAGCTGTCAGCAGAGGGAAGCATGAAGTGCCGGGAAATGTCCTGCTAGACGCTGCGCTGACTCTGGACTTGATATAACACAGTGACCAACACCAGCAGAGGACACGGCCCCCAAACTATCACTGACTGCGGACACTTGGATTGACGCCTCTCCGCTTTTCCTCCAGACTCTGAGACCAAGATTTCCAAATGAAATGCAAAATGTAGTTTCATCTGAGAACAGAACTGGACACCGAGCAGCGGACCCGTCCTTTTTCCACTTAGCCCCGGTAAGACGCTTCTGACGTTGTCTCAAGGAATGTGACAGTTGTTGCCCGTGTCTCTTGTGCGCCAACAGACATCCTTTAGACAGGTAATGGGGTTACGTTTAAATTTAGTTTATTTCAGCTGTAAACTGACTATATAGGTCCTCTTGTAACACTCACTTAGCAACCCCTGATGAAGCCAGGTGCGAAACGCGTGTTGGGGTGTTCTGACAGTGTTGTGGCAGTCAATATGGCTTATGGTGGGTGAAGTATGTTGTGTCATAGGGTTTCATGGCTTGCTGATCTACATTGTTATTGATGCTATTGTGGTACAACCATGGTCTTAGCGTTATATATATAATAATATGGTCTTAGTATGGGTATTATTGTCATGCATTTAGCATTATATATATAATATGGTCTATATCGATCGGTATTGAATGTATAGCACTGCCATTCTCTGCCCTGCCTTACGATAGACAGTCTGTTTTTATGCAGTATGATCAACTGTTTTGTTTGTCTTCTATAAAAGATTTTTCTATTTTTCTATGAAATGATTGTTGTGGTCTCATTGTAGCATTTAAGAGAAGTTTTTTTTTGGTGTTGGTGTCCTGTGTGTGGCGGCTCTTGAAGCCCTGACTGCAGCCGCTGTCCACTCCTTGTGAATTTCCCCAGATTCTTGAATGGCCTTTTCTTGACAATCCTTTCAAGGCTGCGGACATCCCTGTTGCTTGTGCACCTTTTTCTACCACACGTTTTCCTTCCTCTGAACTTTCCATTAATATGCTTGGATACAGCGCTGTGTGAACAGCAGCTTCTTTAGTGATGTCCTTTTGTGGCTTCCCCTCCTTGTGGAGGTGTCAATGACTCTTCTGGACAACTGTCAGGTCAGGAGTCTTCCCCATGATAGTGTAGCTACTGGACCCGACTGTTGGACCATTTAAAGGCTTAGGAAACCTTTGCGGGTGTTTTGTGTTAATTAGCTGATTAGAGTGTCACACCAGGAGACGACAATCTTCAACTTTTACCCAATATTCTAATTTTCTGAGACACAGAATTTTGGGTTTTCAGTAACTGTTCCCATAATCATCAACGTTAAAAGGAAAAAATGCTGGAAATAGATCCCTCTGTGTGTAATGAATCTATAGAATATGAGAGACACTTTCTGAATTGAATTACTGAAATAAATTGACTTTCTGATGATCTTCTAATTCATTGAGTAGGACCTGTATATTACTGTTCAGGTGAATACGAGTTATTGCTCTGTGTTATCAGACATTTCAGGATGTGGATGTGCAAAAACCTCCCCTCCCCCATGTGATCTACTTTATCCTGACTATAACTCCCAGTCATTCTCACCGTCCGGATGATGTCAATGACTCCACAGAAAACGGCTGGTCAGTGGGAGGGGGGCGGTGATAGACACGGATCTGGTGCGCCCCTTCATTTAAAGAGACCTGGAAGAAACGTGAACGTCAGAGTCGGCATTGAATGGAGCACAGTGCACCGGGCTGAGGATCTGTACAGTCATGCTGACCTGACCTAGTCCTGCTTGCACAGGTGATTATAGTGTTTGTTACAGTGTATCAGTGCAGGCAATCCTAGACTTCAGGCTAATAGCTTTTACCTAAACGAATACATCAGCTGTGTGAGCAGGACTAAGTCAGGATGTAAACGACAAATGTCCACATTCACTGATGGCAAGCCGGATCATCCATGTGATCTTGTGAGGCACTGTATGGCGCTGTTATATGGGCACAATTTGGCAGTATTATGTGTACAGTATTGATATGTGGCACTGCATGAGGGTTTAATAGGCACAGTATGGCATTGTTATTTGGGCACTATAGAACGGATATTTTGGCATTGTGTGGTACTGTTATGTGTTCACTGTAGGGTTGTATTAATTAGTGTGTACATAGCGCCTGGATAATATCGATATACTGTGCCAAACCATACCATACAGTGCCCATATAATACTAAAACGTAGTGGCTAAATAAAACCATCATACACAGGTGAATAACAGTGCCGTATTGTGCCCACATAATACTGCTATACAGTGCCCACATAATTATACCATACAGTGCCCACATAATGATGCCATACAGTGCCCACATATTGATACCATACAGTGCCCACATATTGATACCATACAGTGCCCACATAATGATACCATACAGTGCCCACATATTGATACCATACAGTGCCCACATATTGATACCATACAGTGCCCACATATTGATACCATACAGTGCTCACATAATGATACCATACAGTGCCCACATAATGATACCATATAGTGCCCACATATTGATACCATACAGTGCCCACATATTGATACCATACAGTGCCCACATATTGATACCATACAGTGCCCACATATTGATACCATACAGTGCCCACATAATGATACCATACAGTGCCCACATATTGATACCATACAGTGCTCACATAATGATACCATACAGTGCCCACATAATGATACCATACAGTGCCCACATAATGATACCATACAGTGCCCACATAATGATACCATACAGTGCCCACATAATGATACCATACAGTGCCCACATAATGATACCATACAGTGCCCACATATTGATACCATACAGTGCCCACATAATGATACCATACAGTGCCCACATATTGATGCCATACAGTGCCCACATAATGATACCATACAGTGCCCACATATTGATGCCATACAGTGCCCACATAATGATACCATACAGTGCCCACATATTGATGCCATACAGTGCCCACATAATGATCATACAGTGCCCACATAATGTTGACATGCGGTGACTAAATATTATCAATCGAAGAAAGGAACTGCAGCGCTCAAGATAATCCAAAGAAGTGTATTTGATTTATTCACCGAGCATAAAAACACTCGCAACGTTTCAACCCATGAATGGGTCTTTATCATGCTTGATATGTCTGGGGTGGATGTGTCTGGGGTGGATGTGTCTGGGGTGGATGTGTCTGGGGTGGATGTGTCTGGGGTGGATGTGTCTGGGGTGGATGTGTCTGGGGTGGATGTGTCTGGGGTGGATGTGTCTGGGGTGGATGTGTCTGGGGTTGATGTGTCTGGGGTGGATGTGTCTGGGGTTGATCTGTTGATAATGTTGATAATGCTTGATAAAGACCCATTCATGGGTTGAAACGTTGCGAGTGTTTTTATGCTCGGTGAATAAATCAAATACACTTCTTTGGATTATCTTGAGCGCTGCAGTTTCTTTCTTCGATTGCATATTGATTGTCTCCCTTGGACCTGGGATTCTTTGCTGCGGCACCACCCATGTTTGGGGAGTTGTCCTTTTACACTGAAGAATTTTTTTTAGGCTGTGCTGCTGTTTTCCTGAATGGCTAAATATCATACACAGGTGAATAACAGTGCCATACGGTGCCCACATAATACTGCCATACCGTCCCCACATAAAAGTGTCATACAATGCCCACATAATGATGCCATACCCTTCCCACATAAGTGTAATACAGTGCCCACATATTGATACCATACAGTGCCCACATAATACTGCTATACAGTGCCCACATAATACTGCCATACCGTCCCCACATAAGTGTCATACAGTGCCCTCATAATAATGCCATACTGTCCCCACATAAAAGTGCCATACAGTGCCCATAGTGAAAGGTAAGGGCCTGGTAGAGACGGGCAGAAGTCTCGCTGCATTTGCCCCTGGTGTCCGTGCTCTGATACAGCGCTGGATATCTCACCTGAATGTCTCCAGAATCAGACTTTGGCGCCATATGGGTTCCAGACTCCACAAAGAGATTAATAGCCGCCCAACCAATAAGAGTCCGGTCCCTCGTGAATCGATCTATGGTATAAACCTGGCAAATAGAAGACGGGAATATTACTGACAACAGGCGGCACCTCCGTTCTCCGCAGAATGTTCGAGTTCTTCCCCCTTCTCCTCCGATACCTTTAATAGCAGGGCGGAGGTGGGTGGGACGCTCGGAGAATTGACCTCCACTGAGTAATTGTAGAACGGTTGGAAAATGTCGCTGTTTAAGTCTAATGCGGTGCAGATATCCGGCCCGATCCTGGGAAAAAATAATGATACAAAGTAACGACTCATCAATGATGACGGATCCCGGAGGATTAATATCTGTTACAAGGTTTGCACAATGTTGTTTCCAGTTTATTATGATTGAGGATCTTTGGGGGTTATTTAGGTTCAGATCCCGCTGAGGGGGTCCACGTGTGGGGCTCAGGTGACATCACAAGTCGGGGGAGGGTCTGGAGCGATACTCAATGGGAAAATCCATTCACCAAATGTAAATCCCAACATAACGCTCTGATTTATGAATCAGCAAACCTGGAGTTAAATGAACCCCCCTCCATATAACATGACCCCGCACAATCCCGAGGACCCCGCTTACTGCTCATAGGTCCTGTCAAATATCCTCCCAGTGACCCGAGTGACCGTCACGGCATCAGGCAGGAACCGCGCGCCGTCAATGAAGAGCTTGATGATGTCATTAGACCGGTGAGGCTCTGCAGCGGGGTCCCTCCGGGCACGGGGAATGTACACCCCCTATATAAGAGACAGTATATGACATCACGCAGCGTAAAACATACACAGGAAACTGCGTAATAGGAACATTGTGTAAAGGAGAGGCAATCCTGACCATAGGAGCTGACAATCTATAAGAGGAGAGACAAGAGGTGGGGGAGGGGTAAGAGTCCTGACCATAGGAGCTGACAATCTATAAGAGGAGAGACAAGAGGTGGGGGAGGGGTAAGAGTCCTGACCATAGGAGCTGACAATCTATAAGAGGAGATACAAGAGGTGGGGGAGGGGTAAGAGTCCTGACCATAGGAGCTTACAATCTATAAGAGGAGATACAAGAGGTGGGGGAGGGGTAAGAGTCCTGACCATAGGAGCTGACAATCTATAAGAGGAGATACAAGAGGTGGGGGAGAGGTAAGAGTCCTGACCATAGGAGTTGACAATCTATAAGGAATGAGTTGATACATGAGGTGGGGGGTGAATAATCTCACCTCTGGGAGAACGCTGCCGCCATCGATGTCGGTGACCGGGGATTCTGCAGGAAAAGGGAAATCTGGTCGCGTTGCGCTGAACATATGGAGCCGCAGCCTGGCGCCACCATATGGCTCAAACATCTCCTGGTAACTGTCCGGCCGCTGGGCAGGAGACGACATGAAGATAGAGGGAGATGAAGGGGGAGCGGGACACGTATATTACACGGCTGGTCTATAATACTGAACCATTAATGGGGAGACTGAGAAATCTGAGCTGTAGATAATGGGGATGTCCAGCTGGGGGCGATGACGAGTGACTCCAGCCGAGCTGCATGGTCTATTGGAGCCTCAGGTAGTCTAAAATCACCTCCTGCTTCATCAGAGCATTAAACTGCTGCTCTGTCCCTCCCCCATACTTTACAGTGCAGCACAGCTCCATTAATACAACCCTCAGCCACTGTGTCGTCGCCCCCCCCTCCAGTAGAATAAATGTCACATGATGTTTGGGGCCATGGTATAGAAGTCTCATGTTACACCTCAGCTTGCGATCAGGTCCCCGATGTGATAACATAAACCCCCTGAACAGCATGGCTTGGATCCTATGTTACAATAAATTCTGCTGCATTGCATTTCAGGAGATGTAGATGATGCAGCAGAGCAAAGCAAAGCCTGTACAGACATCACAGCCGTTTACTTGTTACCCATGAAACTCACAATGGCAGAAAGCTCGGGGACCGAGGGAGCGGGACTGTGGTAGAGGGGCCGATCATGAAATCCTGTGTTCCACTCAAGACAGCGGCTCCCAGAATCTGAGAAACAAATGAATGAGAATAAATGTCAGGTACCATATTGTAAGCTGCTGCTGTATCTAATCCTATCATGTGTTATACTGTCTGCTGAGCTGCTGTATCTAATCCTGTCGTGTGTGATACTGTCTACTGAGCTGCTGTATCTAATCCTGTCGTGTGTGATACTGTCTGCTGAGCCTCCGTATCTAATCCTATCATGTGTGATACTGTCTGCTGAGCTGTGTATCTAATCCTATCATGTGTGATACTGTCTGCTGAGCTGCTGTATCTAATCCTATCATGTGTTATACTGTCTGCTGAGCTGCTGTATCTAATCCTATCATGTGTGATATTGTCTGCTGAGCTGCTGTATCTAATCCTGTCGTGTGTGATACTGTCTGCTGAGCCTCCGTATCTAATCCTATCATGTGTGATACTGTCTGCTGAGCTGTGTATCTAATCCTATCATGTGTGATACTGTCTGCTGAGCTGCTGTATCTAATCCTGTCGTGTGTGATACTGTCTGCTGAGCTGCTGTATCTAATCCTGTCGTGTGTGATACTGTCTGCTGAGCTGCTGTATCTAATCCTGTCATGTGTTATACTGTCTGCTGAACTGCTGTATCTAATCCTGTCATATGTGATACTGTCTGCTGAGCTGCTGTATCTAATCTTATCATGTGTGATACTGTCTGCTGAGCCGCTGTATCTAATCCTATCGTGTGATACGGTCTGCTGTACTGTGTATCTAATCTTATCATGTGTGATACTGTCTGCTGAACCACTGTATCTAATCCTATCATGTGTGATACTGTCTGCTGAGCCCTGTATCTAATCCTATCATGTGTGATACTGTCTGCTGAGCTGTGTATCTAATCCTATCATGTGTGATACTGTCTGCTGAGCCCTGTATCTAATCCTATCACGTGTGATACTATCCCAGATTATTTCTGGCTCACCTGCTCCTGTGTCCGGTGACTTGGGTCTGGTAAGTGTGATAACGGTCCAGGCCACAGCCCACTCTTCACTAGCCAGCAGTGGCTGGAGATTCTTCCGGTACTGCCAAGGAGCCCACGCTGTGCTGCCGCCCGGCCAGTGGTAGAGCCGCACCATCAGCAGCATATCCTCCTCTGGGACCAGCTTGTGGAATATTGCCTGAAAGTACAGACAAAATAGAATGTGTCGGCTTCTGAAGGGCAGTTGTAGAGCAATGGCCACTAGGGGCGCTGTTCACAGATCATTCACCCCCTCAATGTGATCCGGGGACCAAAAATTGCTTTGTATTCATATTTTTATGTAAAAAGGAGTCACTTAGTAATATACTTTAATTAAAAATTCAGTACTAAATGGCGCCGTTCAAACCCGGTGAATTGTAGCCGGAAGTCCTGGAGCTTTTCTAATATTGATGAGGCGCCGACACGGACCCAAGTGACTGAGAGCGTGCCGCCTGTGTGGTTCGTGTCGGCGTGTTATCTATGGCATGACCGCAGGGGCTGTCACATTGTCTATTGCTGGAGCAGAACATCAGTCAGAGCTCTGCCCGGACCCCAGCCCTGCTCCCGGGCACAGCAATGTTTGGTCTCCGGATAACCCTAATAATCCTATAATCATACAGGTCATTCATTATAGCAACATATAAAGTAAAAACCCAATAAACCCCCAAATATGTTCTATTTACTGTAAGTTATTGTCATAAAGACCTCACCTCTTGTTCTCCGAAAATGAAGCAGCCGTGCTGGACAGTAGAACCGACTGCCGAAATAATACAGGTCATTCCCTTTCCCTGAGTGCGGATCACCTGCAGAAACAGGGGTCATTACACAGCGGTCCCTATTCCTGTCCATAGGGGGCAATATTATAGTAGTTATATTCTTGTATATAGGGGGCAGTATTATAGTAGTTATATTCTTGTATATAGGGGCAGTATTATAGTAGTTATATTCTTGTATATAGGAGCAGTATTATAGTAGTTATATTCTTGTATATAGGAACAGTATTATAGTAGTTATATTCTTGTATATAGGGGCAGTATTATAGTAGTTATATTCTTGTATATAGGGAGCAGTATTATAGTAGTTATATTCTTGTATATAGGGAGCAGTATTATAGTAGTTATATTCTTGTATATAGGAGCAGTATTATAGTAGTTATATTCTTGTATATAGGGGCAGTATTATAGTAGATATATTCTTGTATATAGGGGGCAGTATTATAGTAGTTATATTCTTGTATATAGGAACAGTATTATAGTAGTTATATTCTTGTATATAGGGAGCAGTATTATAGTAGTTATATTCTTGTATATAGGGAGCAGTATTATAGTAGTTATATTCTTGTATATAGGAGCAGTATTATAGTAGTTATATTCTTGTATATAGGGGGCAGTATTATAGTAGTTATATTCTTGTATATAGGGAGCAGTATTATAGTAGTTATATTCTTGTATATATATATAGGAGCAGTATTATAGTAGTTATATTCTTGTATATAGGGGGCAGTATTATAGTAGTTATATTCTTGTATATAGGGGCAGTATTATAGTAGTTATATTCTTGTATATAGGGAGCAGTATTATAGTAGTTATATTCTTGTATATAGGAGCAGTATTATAGTAGTTATATTCTTGTATATAGGGGCAGTATTACAGTAGTTATATTCTTGTATATAGGGGGCAGTATTATAGTAGTTATATTCTTGTATATAGGGAGCAGTATTATAGTAGTTATATTCTTGTATATAGGGGCAGTATTATAGTAGTTATATTCTTGTATATAGGAGCAGTATTATAGTAGTTATATTCTTGTATACAGGGGGCAGTATTATAGTATTTATATTCTTGTATATAGGGGGCAGTATTATAGTAGTTATATTCTTGTATATAGGGGGCAGTATTATAGTAGTTATATTCTTGTATATAGGAGCCGTATTATAGTAGTTATATTCTTGTATATAGAGGGCAGTATTATAGTAGTTATATTCTTGTATATAGAGGGCAGTATTATAGTAGTTATATTCTTGTATATAGGGGCAGTATTATAGTAGTTATAGTCTTGTATATAGGAGCAGTATTAGGGCGGGTTCACACATGGCGGAATTTCACTTAAATTCCGCTGCGGACACTCCGCAGCGTTATTCCGCAGCGAAGCCGTTTCTCCATTGACTTTCACTTTAATTTAGCAGTGTTCGTTTACACGATGCGTACAATTCCGCTGCGGAGCATAGGCTGCGGAGCGGAATTTGGTGTCCGCAGCATGCTCTGTCTGTTGCGGAGCAGTGGCGGACTCATGGCGGAATTTCTCCATTGACTTCAATGGAGATTCTAAGTTCCGCAATGAAGTCCGCAGCTGTCATGCACATGTCATGTGTGCTGCGGAGCGTCTTGCTTTTTTAACTTGACATTTCTTCATTCTGGCTGGACCTATGTATTTCTAGGTCTACAGCCAGACTGAGGAAGTCAATGGGGCTCCCGTAATGACGGGAGCGTTGCTAGGAGACGTCAGTAAATAGTCACTGTCCAGGGTGCTGAAAGAGTTAAGCGATCGGCAGTAACTGTTTCTGCACCCGGGACAGTGACTACCGATCCCAATATACATGTATCTGTAAAAAAAAATGAAGTTCGTACTTACCGAGAACTCCCTGCTTCTGTCTCCAGTCCGGCCTCCCAGGATGACGTTTCAGTGTAAGTGACGGCTGCAGTCAATCACAGGCCAAGCACAGGCTGCAGCGGTCACATGGACTGGCGCGTCATCCAGGGAGGTCGGGCTGGATGCCGAAGGAGGGACGCGTCACCAAGACAACGGGCGGTAAGTATGAATTTCTTTTACTATCACTAGGGAAAGTGCTGTCCCTTCTCTCTATCCTGCACTGATAGGGAGAAGGGAAGCACTTTTCCCGCAGTCCGCAGCAGCTAGTCCGCATCAATTTTCTGCACATTTTGTGCAGATCCGCAGCCGTAATCCGCAACCCGGATTAGGTGCGGCATTGATGCGGACAGTTGCGGAGGAATTCCGCCATGTGTGGTCATGCCCTTATAGTAGTTATAGTCTTGTATATAGGAGCAGTATTATAGTAGTTATATTCTTGTATATAGGAGCAGTATTATAGTAGTTATATTCTTGTATATAGGGGCAGTATTATAGTAGTTATATTCTTGTATATAGGAGCAGTATTATAGTAGTTATATTCTTATATATAGGGGGCAGTATTATAGTAGTTACATTCTTGTATATAGGGGGCAGTATTATAGTAGTTACATTCTTGTATATAGGAGCAGTATTATAGTAGTTATATTCTTGTATATAGGGGGCAGTGTTATAGTAGTTATATTCTTGTATATAGGGGCAGTATTATAGTAGTTATATTCTTGTATATAGGTGGCAGTATTATAGTAGTTATATTCTTGTATATAGGTGGCAGTATTATAGTAGTTATATTCTTGTATATAGGGGCAGTATTATAGTAGTTATATTCTTGTATATAGGTGGCAGTATTATAGTAGTTATATTCTTGTATATAGAGGGCAGTATTATAGTAGTTATATTCTTGTATATAGGTGGCAGTATTATAGTAGTTATATTCTTGTATATAGAGGGCAGTATTATAGTAGTTATATTCTTGTATATAGGGGCAGTATTATAGTAGTTATAGTCTTGTATATAGGAGCAGTATTATAGTAGTTATATTCTTATATATAGGGGGCAGTATTATAGTAGTTATATTCTTGTATATAGGGGGCAGTATTATAGTAGTTACATTCTTGTATATAGGAGGCAGTATTATAGTAGTTATATTCTTGTATATAGGGGCAGTATTATAGTAGTTATATTCTTGTATATAGGTGGCAGTATTATAGTAGTTATATTCTTGTATATAGGGGCAGTATTATAGTAGTTATATTCTTGTATATAGGGGCAGTATTATAGTAGTTATATTCTTGTATATAGGGGCAGTATTATAGTAGTTATATTCTTGTATATAGGGGCAGTATTACAGTAGTTATATTCTTGTATATAGGGGGCAGTATTATAGTAGTTATATTCTTGTATATAGGGAGCAGTATAATAGTAGTTATATTCTTGTATATAGGGGGCAGTATTATAGTAGTTATATTCTTGTATATAGGAGCAGTATTATAGTAGTTATATTCTTGTATATAGTGGGCAGTATTATAGTAGTTATATTCTTGTATATAGGGGGCAGTATTATAGCAGTTATATTCTTGTATATAGGAGGCAGTATTATAGTAGTTATATTCTTGTATATAGGGGCAGTATTATAGTAGTTATATTCTTGTATATAGGGGCAGTATTATAGTAGTTATATTCTTGTATCTAGGGGCAGTATTATAGTAGTTATATTCTTGTATATAGGGGCAGTATTATAGTAGATATATTCTTGTATATAGGAGCAGTATTATAGTAGTTATATTCTTGTATATAGAAGCAGTAGTATAGTAGTTATATTCTTGTATATAGGGGCAGTATTATAGTAGATATATTCTTGTATATAGGGGCAGTATTATAGTAGTTATATTCTTGTATATAGGGGGCAGTATTATAGTAGATATATTCTTGTATATAGGAGTAGTATTATAGTAGTTACATTCTTGTATATAGGAGAAAGTATAGTAGTTATATTCTTGTATATAGGGGCAGTATTATAGTAGTTATATTCTTGTACATAGGGGGCAGTATTATAGTAGTTATATTCTTGTATATAGGGGGCAGTATTATAGTAGTTATATTTTTGTATATAGGAGCAGTATTATAGTAGTTATATTCTTGTATATAGGGGCAGTATTATAGTAGTTATATTCTTGTATATAGGAGCAGTATTATAGTAGTTATATTCTTGTATATGGGGCAGTATTATAGTAGTTATATTCTTGTATATAGGAGCAGTATTATAGTAGTTACATTCTTGTATATAGGGGCAGTATTATAGTAGTTATATTCTTGTATATAGGGGGCAGTATTATAGTAGTTATATTCTTGTATATAGGAGCAGTGATTATAGTAGTTATATTCTTGTATATAGGAGGCAGTATTATAGTAGTTATATTCTTGTATATAGGGGGCAGTATTATAGTAGTTATATTCTTGTATATAGGAGCAGTATATTCTTGTATATAGGGGCAGTATTATAGTAGTTATATTCTTGTATATAGGAGGCAGTATTATAGTAGTTATATTCTTGTATATAGGGGGCAGTATTATAGTAGGTTTATTCTTGTATATAGGAGCAGTATTATAGTAGTTATATTCTTGTATATAGGGGTAGTATTATAGTAGTTATATTCTTGTATATAGGAGCAGTATTATAGTAGTTATATTCTTGTATATAGGAGCAGTATTATAGTGGTTATATTCTTGTATATAGGAGCAGTATTATAGTAGTTATATTCTTGTATATAGGGGGCGGTATTATAGTAGTTATATTCTTGCATATAGGGGCAGTATTATAGTAGTTATATTCTTGCATATAGGAGCAGTATTATAGTAGTTATATTCTTGTATATAGGGGGCAGTATTATAGTAGTTATATTCTTGTATATAGGAGCAGTATTATAGTAGCTATATTCTTGTATATAGGGGCAGTATTATAGTAGTTATATTCTTGTATATAGGAGCAGTATTATAGTAGCTATAATTTTCTATGTAGGAGCAGTATTATAGTAGTTATATTCTTGTATAGAGGAGCAGTATTATAGTAGTTATATTCTTGTATATAGGGGCAGTAATATAGTAGTTATATTCTTGTATATAGGGCAGTATTATAGTAGTTATATTCTTGTATATAGGGCAGTATTATAGTAGTTATATTCTTGTATATAGGAGCAGTATTATAGTAGTTATATTCTTGTGTATAGGGTCAGTATTATAGTAGTTATAGTCTTGTATATAGGGTCAGTATTATAGTAGTTATATTCTTGTATATAGGGACAGTATTATAGTAGATATATTCTTGTATTTAGGGGGCAGTATTATAGTAGTTATATTCTTGTATATAGGAGCAGTATTATAGTAGTTATATTCTTGTATATAGGAGGCAGTATTATATTAGTTATATTCTTGTATATAGGGAGCAGTATTATAGTAGTTATATTCTTGTATATAGGGGGCAGTATTATAGTAGTTCTTGTATATAGGGGGCAGTAATATAGTAGTTATATTCTTGTATATAGGGGCAGTATTATAGTAGTTATATTCTTGTATATAGGGGCAGTATTATAGTAGTTTATATTCTTGTATATAGGAGGAAGTATAGCAGTTATATTCTTGTATATAGGGGCAGCATTATAGTAGTTATATTCTTGTATATAGGGGTAGTATTATAGTAGTTATATTCTTGTATATAGGAGCCGTATTATAGTAGTTATATTCTTGTATATAGGGGCAGTATTATAGTAGTTATATTCTTGTATATAGGAGCAGTATTATAGTAGTTACATTCTTGTATATAGGGGCAGTATTATAGTAGTTATATTCTTGTATATAGGGGGCAGTATTATAGTAGTTATATTCTTGTATATAGGGGCAGTGATTATAGTAGTTATATTCTTGTATATAGGAGGCAGTATTATAGTAGTTATATTCTTGTATATAGGGGGCAGTATTATAGTAGTTATATTCTTGTATATAGGAGCAGTATATTCTTGTATATAGGGGCAGTATTATAGTAGTTATATTCTTGTATATAGGAGGCAGTATTATAGTAGTTATATTCTTGTATATAGGGGGCAGTATTATAGTAGGTTTATTCTTGTATATAGGAGCAGTATTATAGTAGTTATATTCTTGTATATAGGAGCAGTATTATAGTGGTTATATTCTTGTATATAGGAGCAGTATTATAGTAGTTATATTCTTGTATATAGGGGGCGGTATTATAGTAGTTATATTCTTGTATATAGGGGCAGTATTATAGTAGTTATATTCTTGCATATAGGAGCAGTATTATAGTAGTTATATTCTTGTATATAGGGGGCAGTATTATAGTAGTTATATTCTTGTATATAGGAGCAGTATTATAGTAGCTATATTCTTGTATATAGGGTCAGTATTATAGTAGTTATAGTCTTGTATATAGGGTCAGTATTATAGTAGTTATATTCTTGTATATAGGGACAGTATTATAGTAGATATATTCTTGTATTTAGGGGGCAGTATTATAGTAGTTATATTCTTGTATATAGGAGCAGTATTATAGTAGTTATATTCTTGTATATAGGAGGCAGTATTATATTAGTTATATTCTTGTATATAGGGAGCAGTATTATAGTAGTTATATTCTTGTATATAGGGGGCAGTATTATAGTAGTTCTTGTATATAGGGGGCAGTAATATAGTAGTTATATTCTTGTATATAGGGGCAGTATTATAGTAGTTATATTCTTGTATATAGGGGCAGTATTATAGTAGTTTATATTCTTGTATATAGGAGGAAGTATAGTAGTTATATTCTTGTATATAGGGGCAGCATTATAGTAGTTATATTCTTGTATATAGGGGGCAGTATTATAGTAGTTATATTCTTGTATATAGGGGGCAGTATTATAATAGTTATATTCTTGTATATAGGGGGCAGTATTATAGTAGTTATATTCTTGTATATAGGGGGCAGTATTATAGTAGTTATATTCTTGTATATAGGAGCAGTATTATAGTAGTTATATTCTTGTATATAGGAGCAGTATTATAGTAGTTATATTCTTGTATATAGGAGCCGTATTATAGTAGTTATATTCTTGTATATAGGGGCAGTATTATAGTAGTTATATTCTTGTATATAGGGGCAGTATTATAGTAGTTATATTCTTGTATATAGGAGCAGTATTATAGTAGATATATTCTTGTATATAGGGGGCAGTATTATAGTAGTTATATTCTTGTATATAGGGGGCAGTATTATAGTAGTTATATTCTTGTATATAGGAGCAGTATTATAGTAGTTATATTCTTGTATATAGGGGGCAGTATTATAGTAGTTATATTCTTGTATATAGGGGGCAGTATTATAGTAGTTATATTCTTGTATATAGGAGCAGTATTATAGTAGTTATATTCTTGTATATAGGGGCAGTATTATAGTAGTTATATTCTTGTATATAGGGGGCAGTATTATAGTAGTTATATTCTTGTATATAGGAGCAGTATTATAGTAGTTATATTCTTGTATATAGGAGCAGTATTATAGTAGTTATATTCTTGTATATAGGGGCAGTATTATAGTAGTTATATTCTTGTATATAGGGGCAGTATTATAGTAGTTATATTCTTGTATATAGGAGCAGTATTATAGTAGATATATTCTTGTATATAGGGGGCAGTATTATAGTAGTTATATTCTTGTATATAGGGGGCAGTATTATAGTAGTTATATTCTTGTATATAGGAGCAGTATTATAGTAGTTATATTCTTGTATATAGGGGGCAGTATTATAGTAGTTATATTCTTGTATATAGGGGGCAGTATTATAGTAGTTATATTCTTGTATATAGGAGCAGTATTATAGTAGTTATATTCTTGTATATAGGGGCAGTATTATAGTAGTTATATTCTTGTATATAGGGGCAGTATTATAGTAGTTATATTCTTGTATATAGGGGGCAGTATTATAGTAGTTATATTCTTGTATATAGGAGCAGTATTATAGTAGTTATATTCTTGTATATAGGAGCAGTATTATAGTAGTTATATTCTTGTATATAGGGGGCAGTATTATAGTAGTTGTATTCTTGTATATAGGAGCAGTATTATAGTAGTTATATTCTTGTATATAGGAGCAGTATTATAGTAGTTATATTCTTGTATATAGGGGCAGTATTATAGTAGTTATAGTCTTGTATATAGAGGCAGTATTATAGTAGTTATATTCTTGTATATAGGAGCAGTATTATAGTAGTTATATTCTTGTATATAGGGGGCAGTATTATAGTAGTTATATTCTTGTATATAGGAGCAGTATTATAGTAGTTATATTCTTGTATATAGGGGGCAGTATTATAGTAGTTATATTCCTGTATATAGGGGGCAGTATTATAGTAGTTATATTCTTGTATATAGGAGCAGTATAAGGGCATGCCCCCACGTGGCGGTTTTCCTCCGCAACTGTCCGCATCAATGCCGCACAGAATCTGCGTTGCAGATTCTGCGGCGGATCTGCCCAAAATGTGCAGTAAATTGATGCGGACTAGCTGCTGCGGACTGCGGGAAAAGTGCTTCCCTTCTCTCTATCAGTGCAGGATAGAGAGAAGGGACAGCACTTTCCCTAGTGAAAGTAAACGAATTTCATACTTACCGGCCGTTGTCTTGGTGACGCGTCCCTCTTTCGGCATCCAGCCCGACCTCCCTGGATGACGCGGCAGTCCATGTGACCGCTGCAGCCGTCACTTAGACTGAAACGTCATCCTGGGAAGCCGGACTGGAGACAGAAGCAGGGAGTTCTCGGTAAGTATGAACTTCTATTTTTTTACAGGTTGCTGTATATTGGGATCGGTAGTCACTGTCCCGGGTGCAGAAACAGTTACTGCCGATCGCGTAACTCTTTCAGCACCCTGGACAGTGACTATTTACTGACGTCTCCTAGCAACGCTCCCGTAATTCTGGGAGCCCCATTGACTTCCTCAGTCTGGCTGTAGACCTAGAAATACATAGGTCCAGCCAGAATGAAGAAATGTCATGTCAAAAAAGCAAGACGCATCCGCAGCACACATAACATGTGCATGACAGCTGCGGACTTCATTGCGGAATTTAGAATCTCCATTGAAGTCAATGGAGAAATTCCGCCATGAGTCCGCAACCAGTCCGCCACACGTCCGCAACAGACAAAGCATGCTGCGGACACCAAATTCCGCACCGCAGCCTATGCTCCGCAGCGGAATTTTACGCATCGTCTAAACGAACACTTCTAAATAGAAGTGGAAGTCAATGGAGAAACGGCTCCGCTGCGGATTAACAATGCGGGGTGTCCGCAGCGGAATTCAAGTGAAATTCCGCCACGTGTGAACCCAGCCTAATAGTAGTTATATTCTTGTATATAGGGGACAGTATTATAGTAGTTATATTCTTGTATATAGGGAGCAGTATTATAGTAGTTATATTCTTGTATACAGGGGGCAGTATTATAGTAGTTATATTCTTGTATATAGGAGGCAGTATTATAGTAGTTATATTCTTGTATATAGGGGAAGTATTATAGTAGTTATATTCTTGTATATAGGGGGCAGTATTATAGTAGTTATATTCTTGTATATAGGGGCAGTATTATAGTAGTTATATTCTTGTATATAGGGGGCAGTATTATAGTAGTTATATTCTTGTATATAGGAGCAGTATTATAGTAGTTATATTCTTGTATATAGGGGCAGTATTATAGTAGTTATATTCTTGTATATAGGGGCAGTATTATAGTAGTTATATTCTTGTATATAGGGGCAGTATTATAGTAGTTATATTCTTGTATATAGGGGCAGTATTATAGTAGTTATATTCTTGTATATAGGAGCAGTATTATGGTAGTTATATTCTTGTATATAGGGGGCAGTATTATAGTTGTTATATTCTTGTATATAGGGGGCAGTATTATAGTAGTTATATTCTTGTATATAGGGGCAGTATTATAGTAGTTATATTCTTGTATATTGGAGGCAGTATTATAGTAGTTATATTCTTGTATATAGGGGCAGTATTATAGTAGTTATATTCTTGTATATAGGGGCAGTATTATAGTAGTTATATTCTTGTATATAGGAGCAGTATTATAGTAGTTATATTCTTGTATATAGGGGCAGTATTATAGTAGTTATATTCTTGTACATAGGAGCAGTATTATAGTAGTTATATTCTTGTATATAGGGGCAGTATTATAGTAGTTATATTCTTGTATATAGGGGCAGTATTATAGTAGTTATATTCTTGTATATAGGGGGCAGTATTATAGTAGTTATATTCTTGTATATAGGGAGCAGTATTATAGTAGTTATATTCTTGTATATAGGAGGCAGTATTATAGTAGTTATATTCTTGTATATAGGGGCAGTATTATAGTAGTTATATTCTTGTATATGGGGGCAGTATTATAGTAGTTATATTCTTGTATATAGGGACAGTATTATAGTAGTTATATTCTTGTATATAGGAGCAGTATTACAGTAGTTATATTCTTGTATATAGGGGGCAGTATTACAGTAGTTATATTCTTGTATATAGGGGGCAGTATTATAGTAGTTATATTCTTGTATATAGGGAGCAGTATTATAGTAGTTATATTCTTGTATATAGGGGTAGTATTATAGTAGTTATACTCTTGTATATAGGGGCAGTATTATAGTAGTTATATTCTTGTATATAGGGGGCAGTATTATAGTAGTTATATTCTTGTATATAGGGGGAAGTATTATAGTAGTTATATTCTTGTATATAGGGGGCAGTATTATAGTAGTTATATTCTTGTATATAGGGGGCAGTATTATAGTAGTTATATTCTTGTATATAGGGGGCAGTATTATAGTAGTTATATTCTTGTATATAGGGACAGTATTATAGTAGTTATATTCTTGTATATAGGGGGCAGTATTATAGTAGTTATATTCTTGTATATAGGGGGCAGTATTATAGTAGTTATATTCTTGTATATAGGGGGCAGTATTATAGTAGTTATATTCTTGTATATAGGGGAGTGTTATAGTAGTTATATTCTTGTATATAGGGGGCAGTATTATAGTAGTTATATTCTTGTGTATAGGGGCAGTATTATAGTAGTTATATTCTTGTATATAGGGGGCAGTATTATAGTAGTTATATTCTTGTATATAGGGACAGTATTATAGTAGTTATATTCTTGTATATAGGGGGCAGTATTATAGTAGTTATATTCTTGTATATAGGGGCAGTATTATAGTAGTTATATTCTTGTATATAGGAGGCAGTATTATAGTAGTTATACTCTTGTATATAGGGACAGTACTATAGTAGTTACATTCTTGTATATAGGGGGCAGTATTATAGTAGTTATATTCTTGTATATAGGGGGCAGTATTATAGTAATTATATTCTTGTATATAGGGGCAGTATAATAGTAGTTATATTCTTGTATATAGGGTGCAGTATTATAGTAGTTATATTCTTGTATACAGGGTGCAGTATTATAGTAGTTATATTCTTGTATATAGGAGCAGTATTATAGTAGTTATAATCTTGTATATAGGGGGCAGTATTATAGTATTTACATTCTTGTCCATATCACGATTAGTTATTTCACATGTATCACTAAACATTGCTCTGTCACACATGGAGGCTCCTGGTAAATGATATCTTGGCACTTGCCTGTCCAGTGTTCATGTGATATCCAGTCAGCCGCAGGGTCCCATCTCCTGGGGGGGCTTCGGTCACTCTGTCTATGATGATGCCCACTCTAGTCCCTGATTCAGCCTCCTCTCTCTTTCCTCCCTCTTTTGCGCCACTTTCCCTGAAATACACAGATTATATTTGATTATATTTGTCCTTCTGGCTCCTCCTATAAATATTGTAGTGTCTCATGGTTTCTCCCCAATATTGATCTAATTAATTTCTGGGGATTTTTGTTTTGGACTATTGCTGCTATTTGGACAAACTAAACACCCAATTTGCACATAAGATGATCCCACCTTGAGTGGCGTCTGCTCAGTATTGCCCTGGGGTTCTTGGATGGTCATTAAGAAATGTAACTACAAGGGCTCATCAAGGCTTGGGGCCCAATCAGTTATTGGTAAAGTTCCACCTTTCACAATCATTGACTAGAAGTCATCATATGGACACTCCAGCAGACGAGTCGTATCATTTTAGTCATTTTTCTGCTGTTTTCAACGGTTATCCTGTCCGAAAAGAGCATAGAATATAATGGTCTGTATGGAAACTGTCAGCAAGCTGGTGTTGATTGATCTTATTAAAGGATTTGTATGGAGCAGCAGCGCACATGCTGAACTGGCTCTCCATACAAACGTCTTCTTACCACAGCGGGCCCCCACTGATCTAACATTTATCTGTCCAGTGGGAGGGCGGGGGGTCACATTTTTAATGGAAAAAAAATGTAGTGTAAACCGTACCGCCATTAAAACGCCAGTGTTTGTGGTTATAATGAAGCCCATGTATCCACGTCAGAAAATATTGTGCTACAGCATAGACAATAATTCCATAATCTCTGGGTTGTGTAGTTGGGGGGGCAGCTAGTAATTGGTGGGGGTCCCAGTGGTTGTACTAATATTTCCTTGCACAGTCCCAGTCTGATAAAAATATATCATTTGCTGCGCATCATTATTACAATGCCGCCATGTTCAGGGAGATTGCAGCGAGGGCAGATGACACGATTATACAGGAGGTCCAATGTCCAGCCGCTGTGGTGGTCCGGCACCCCTGTATACAGCTGATGAATGGCCGTGCATGTAATACATGGAGGGCACGAGTCCGTCACAACGGGGGCTGCTCTGACAGATCGTTTTTCTGTTCTGGCTCATAAAGGGGGTCCGACGTGGATACAATGTAACTTGGATACAATCATGCGTCCCGGGGGCTTCTTCTCGTTCCTGATGTATTATATCCATGGAGTTGTGGATCCCATTCTGTCCGGGCGATGTATGAAGCTTTTATATTTTCCTCGCGTTCTACGGTTTCCATCTACAGATTTATCTTTGTATAATGAAAATTTCTGCAACTTTGTAAGTTTCAACTCCTCACAATTTTGAATCTCTGCTTGCGGTCAGTGAATTTTTTTATTCTATTAGTTGTATCACTTCGGGGGTTAAATGCTACAGTCCTTGCAGGATAAACAGCAAAAAATCTCAAATATATTTCCAACGGTCGGAGAAATTCTCTACAGGGACAATCACTCCCATCATTGCAGATTTCTTGTCGTTTCTGTCCCTCTACGTTTTAAAGCCCAGATAGTAAAAAAAAAATTTGATGATCAAATTGGGGCAAATTGTGCCGTGTATGGTGCCGACTCCACATTATAAATTGTAATACAATGTAATGTTATAGCTGCGTGGCTTGTAATACGGGTGAAGAATTCATATTATCAACGTGTCGGTATTATAGTCCCTCTCCAGGCTCCTCCTCCTTATCGGGGCTCCTCCCCTTACTCTATGTTCTCTTGTAAAATAAATCAACTCTTCTGGTGTCGACTTCCTGTTGAGCTTCAGCTGATACACAGCAGCCGTTCTAAACAAGCTAAGCTGCAGTGTAAAGCACGGGGAGGGAAAGAATCTCTAATCTTTACAAACTCAATGTAACTATGCAAAAGTTACTGATTATAGCTATTCCCTATTGAAGCAGAACCGCAGTGTAAAGCATGGAAAAAAGGACAGAGCAGCGGTCTGAGCCTCTGATGAGAGGGGATTACACGTGTTATGTTATTTTAGCAGTTTTTACTTCAAACTAAAAACACCCCGCCCCGCCACCCCCTCACACCCGGACCCTTCCCAGGTTGACACAAGAAAGCCCAGTCTGGTGATGGAAGTTTTCAATCATCTTTATTAAAACAACATTTATCCAGCGGATTGTGCAGATTTACAGCGATGATACAAAAAGAATCGGAATTGGAGTCAAAGCCGTGAATATTCTTAGTAATTGCACTGACGGGGGTGGATCTAATAATGTATATATGAATGTCCGCCTCCACCATCACGCCACATATTCCCCTATAAGTGTGCACCCCTCGGAGGATGAGGCCCATGAGAATACCAGTCTTAGTAAATCTGCGCCAGTGTCTGCTGGAGCAATATCTAATAATCGTCAGTACCGCGCTGTGATCGCTCGCCGCCATTACTACGCCGCGCTTTCTATACAGAGTACAATAATAATATGAAGCGTCAGCCCAAAGACAAACTCCTCACTGAATATTAACCATTATAATACACAAGATGGGGGCCGAGTGTCCAAAACTAGCGCAAGGGACAAGGGGAGACGTTGCCCACGGCAGAACCCCCACTGGTTGCTATGGGAACTGCTCCATTTTCATCCCTTGCATCCAATTCACCACAGGTAACACAGGTACGACGCTGCCCCTCTAGGACTACAAGGGTGAAGACAACACGTGTACAGGACAGTGTAATAAACGGGAGCAGCCCAATGTATCATCCCTACACCCCCCTACAATGACCCTTAAAACATAGGGTACCCGCCCTGGAGAGGGGGTCACTGTGCACGGGACTCTAGCCCTGCGAATACCCTCCATTCTCCATCGGTTCTCTTATGCGTCCCCCCCCCCCCCCCAATGTGTAATATCACGGGAAGACGCAGCCGATATACAGATACATTGTACATTGTGTACGCCGCCATTGCTATGTTGCCGCTACTCATCAGAGGATCAGGATATAATGGGGAATATTTACCGAGCCCCCGACACCTTTTCTAACATCTGAGATTATTGGGTTGTGACTCCAAGTCGTACACTGTGGGACTTATTTCCAAATGTTATCCGCTACTTTTCCGGTAAGAAGAGGCGGCGAGCTATTCCACGTACAACCTGCAGCGGCTCCGTAGCTGCGCAGTATTCCACAATCAGTGTTGTTATATCGGGGGGGATAGGGGGCACCCGACACTAGAATTATATACTGGCTGCTTAGTGGGGTGAAGGAATCTCCCCCTTCTCCCCCGAGGGGCAACATTTTCTCCAATCGCCCTGGTGGGGTATTTTTGTGCCCTCTGGAGGAAGCAGTTGGGTTTGTGAAGGGCTGAACGTGCAGGACATGTGGTGTCTGTGATCGCTGAGTACAAGATCAAATCTATAGAACAGTCCGCCGGGAACCTTCATCATTAGGAACCATTGACATTTTCTCATTTATGTCCGTTACTTGCACTTTTGGGGCCTCGGTTGCTCAATGAGGTGAATGTTATTGCAGACCATAGGCCGGGGCAGCGCCGTCTCACCTCTGACTGGGTTTCGGCTGGTTTGGTAGCTCCTGGACCGGGGGCGGATCGACATAGTCCGTGTACGGGGAGAGAGCCAGGTGAAAGGAGTTGGGGGGCTGTTGATGACCGGGCAGCGGTGCAGAGTTATCGGTGGCGGCTGCAGCAGGTCCGGGCATCTGTGGGCGACAAGAAGGTGAATGTTCTTCGTCATAGAATATTGAAAGGAAAAGGTTAAACCTGCGGGTCACATCGTGGGATGAACTCCAGACAAGGCGCATCTTGACATTTCACATTAACCCCCGTTAATGATCTCGTGAGGCATTTTGTGGTAATAATGGGGTCCCCTTATGAGCCGGGGCCAAGAGTCACTGCAAGAGCTTCCCCCAGCAATATAAGCGGATTGTGTGGATGAACCTGCAGTAGAGCCCCAAACCCTGCAACTGTAAACCATCAGGGGCCTCTTGAAACAAAAAGCTGTTGTGTTAACCGGACAATCCCTCTAAGGCGCCCCCCTCGCTCGCTGCACCTCCATAAGCAGACGTTTCCCTGAGATCTATTCTATTGCTCTGCACTGGGCGGTAATGACCGCTACCTAATAGGACACCACTTGCCCCCCATGGTAGGTGCCCGATATATCGATTACTCACAGCTTGTTATTCGTGACCCTAGGGCAATCGGTGAGTAATTGGTTAATTCTGTTACTCACCAGTGGGGGATAATTGTAGAGCGAGGCGTTCCTGGGGTCTATCTCTGCCATGGACTGGAGATCAGCGTCTCTGTCATTGATGACACGGAGATAAACGTCTGCTTTTCCTACCTGCGGAGATTACAGGGTCAGAAGTGTCACCTCCCCCCATTGTGGGTCACACGCAGCCCCCCAGTGCGGCCTCGTCTTACCTGTGGGACTGTATTGAGTTGTCCAGTGCTCAGACCCGGCCGGAGAGGCAATGCCCTTACTGGAAGCTTCCAGCGGCCGCTCAGCACCTGGTTGTGCTGATCGAACAGGTCCAGCTTTGTCCACCCACAAGACGCCGTGTGCCGAACCTCCTGACCGTATGAATCAAATCCTCCGGCAGCCTGAAGCTCCAGGACGAGAGAGATGGAGGAGGAAGGCCGAACCCTGAATCAAAGCCAAGGGGTTTACCAGTCATGTAGATAAAGTTTTATTATTTCCGTTGTGCAACTTTCTAATAAAATATATGCTTTAATTCCTCACTATTCAAAATCTCTGCTTGCTGTCAATGAATGTAAACATACATTTACCTACACTGATTCATTGTAGCAAACCATCAGCACAGGAGAGAAATTTGTGCTTCTGATGTATTTAGCTCACAGAGGATTGCTATACAATTGTAACAAACATTAGGTCGGGACAGAATTTCAGCCTCTGGGTGTCAAGAATGTTCCTATTTACTGACAGCAAGCAGAGAGCTTTAAAATGGTGAGGAAGTTAAACACAAAGTCTATTAGAAAGTTGCAGAACTTTTTGTTGTTTGATCTAAAAGTGGAAAGCGTGGAGGAGATGTGATAATTGCTCCACACAATGATGGGTTTTTAGGACCATGTAGAGTCAATGCCTTTAGGGTATGTGCACACGGCTTATTTTTGGCCGTTTTTTGAGCCGTAAACGGCCCAAAAAAATCGGGAGCAGAACGCCTCCAAACATCTGCCCATTGATTTCAATGGGAAAAACGGCGTTCTGACTCCATAGAAAAACAGCTCCAAAAACGTCCGTAAAAAACTCAGCGGAAAACGCGAGTGGCTTAAAAAATGTCTGAAAATCAGGAGCTGTTCTCCCTTGAAAACAGCTCCATATTTTCAGATGTTTTTTAGAAAGCGTGTGAACATACCCGAAGGCTGGGTTCACACGAGCATGTTCGGTCCGTAAAGGATGGAACGTATTTCGGCCGCAAGTCCCGGACCGAACACAGTGCAGGGAGCCGGGCTCTTCACATCATAGTTATGTACGACGCTAGGAGTCCCTGCCTCGCTGCAGGACCACTGTCCCGTACTGTAATCATGTTTTCAGTTTCCGTTTGGAAGTTTGAGGCAGATTTTATTCTCCCTGCACGCCGATTTTCGATGCGTTTTTCACCCACAGCCATTGAGCGCCGCGGGCATAAAACGCAGCGAAATACGCTTTCTCTGCCTCCCATTGATGTCAATGGGAGGTCAGAGGCGTAATTGCGCGAAGATCGGGCATGTCCCTTCTTTCTCCCACGAGCCGGTTTTACCGCTCGCGGGAGAAAACCGCCCCCGCCTCCCATTGAAATCGATGGGATGCATTTTCGGACGTTTTTTGCGGAGCGGTTTCCGCGACAAAAAACTCAGTGTGAACATAGCCTTACAGGGAACATCTCCGGGAGAGAGGAAAGCAGGCGCAGGAGACCCCCAGTAAGGATATGAGATGTACCGGTTAATGAGGATCTGGTGGGGCTGTACCTTGGGATTGGCTGCTTGGCCCGTAACATTGCGATATTTCCCCGGGGATTATTCGCCAGGTGCTGAGAAGAGTTCCACACCTCACACAAGGTGTCGGGGAGGGTAGACGATTGCCCCATTCTGTGCCCGTTACCGTACAGGCCGCTCATCAGCCGCACCTTCTGGAACGTCGCCTCCAGCCCCAGTATGAAGTCGTAGAAGATGACAAAGCCGGCCCTGCCAGTGCGAAGACAACGCAACGAATCAGGACCGCACCTGCGCAAATCTAGCAGTATTACAACCCCCATCATTTACACCTGCGCTGATAGTAATTAATAACCTCCTAATGCAAAATAATAGCGGGCTCGGCAAAGTCCCTACGGGACAACCTCCCTTTTATAATGAAAAGGCAACTCCATAAAAGATATATATACACAAAAGAAGCCGAGTACAAAGCCAAGTATGAGAAATGTATGACCCGGGCGGTGTATTGTCATGTATAGCGTTGGTTCCCGGTGTGTAGACCATTCAGTTGTGGACATGCGTGTCCAGAGAGTAAATTCTACAACAGGAAAACTAATAATATCATTGGTGATTCAGACAAACCTTACCCAGATCAGGAGTCCTGGATACCGGTCACACCCCTTGAGGAAGCGGATATCGCGAAACACGCATCTGGGTTTAACATGCAGGTGCCCAGGTCTCCAAGACACGCGTTTCGCGATATCCGCTTCCTCAAGGGGTGTGACCGGTCTCCAGGACTCCTGATCTGGGTAAGGTTTGTCTGAATCACCAATGATATTATTAGTTTTCCTGTTGTAGAATTTACTCTCTGGACACGCATGTCCACAACTGAATGGTCTACACACCGGGAACCAACGCTATACATGACAATACACCGCCCGGGTCATACATTTCTCCTATAAGGATCACAATATAACATCTATTACATACTTGGCTAACCCATTTACCTGTGTTTACATCATATAGAGTCTTTCCATTCATGGACCTTTGTTATTATGTGTATATACTTGGCTTTGTACGCAGCTTTTTTTTGTGTATATACTGCGCTGATAGTAGCAGCAAGATGGTGAACAAAGAGGGGAGATGCAAACAATCCCATAGTGACCGGACATCGGTTCTAGGAAATTCTACCGGCAGCGGCGTCCACAAGCAGAGACACATTTAAGTTCCACACACAACGCGTTCCTTACACCGGGTCATAAGGCGCCGGTCCCAACGCATCCAGAGGCTCCAGTATACGTCTGTTTGCTGCGGGACTTAGAGGCCGCATAGTGTCCTGAAACAGAAGAAATTCTAGTCAGACAATAGCGCCTCCTAGAGGGCAGCCTGGTACTGCATGTACACAAGCACAACATTAACCCTTTTATCATTGGGGGTGTTTTAGGCCTTGATGCCTAGAGAAAAATGTCACCTTTTGGAAAACTGAATCCTCAGGGTGTGTTCA
Source organism: Rhinoderma darwinii (assembly GCF_050947455.1). Classification (NCBI taxonomy): domain Eukaryota; kingdom Metazoa; phylum Chordata; class Amphibia; order Anura; family Rhinodermatidae; genus Rhinoderma; species Rhinoderma darwinii. Next base: position 4,145,101 of record NC_134693.1, read on the forward strand.
CACGGCCTATTCTCAGATGTAATTCGGGCGTTTTACGCCTCGAATTACGCCTGAAAAAACGGCTCCATTACGCCTACAAACATCTGGCCATTGCTTTCAATGGGAATTACGATGTTCTGTTCCCACGAGCCTTTATTTTACGCGTCGCTGTCAAAATACGGCACGTAAAATGACGGCTCGTAAAAGAAGTGCAGGACAGTTCATGGGACGCTTTTAGAGGCGTTTTTCATTGACTATTGAAAAACAGCTCCAAAAATGGGCGTAGAAAAACATGAGTTGTTAAAAAAACATCTGAAAATCAGAAGCGGTTTTCGCCTGAGCGCCGTATTTTCAGACATTTTTGCTGAATACGTGTGAACAGAGCCTAAAGGTGAACTTGTCTTTATATTTCTCAGTCTACCCCCAAATTTTTCTTTTTTTGCAGGACACGAGTCTTTCTTATTATTTAGAATTGGCGCTGATGTCTTGTTATTTGTGGGTCTTATTTAGGGGAAAAACTTGAGAAACCGAAAAAAACCGATATCTTTGTTGTACATTTTTTTTTCCAATCAATAATATTTACCGCAAAATGGCGGGTTCACACGAAGTTTCTTGCAGGCAGAATTTGGAATGTTTAGAAAGTTTGGAATTTTGAGGCAGATTTTGATCTGCCTGCACGCTGTTTGCCACGTTCGCACCCATTGAGCTCCACGGGTAAAACCGCAGCGAAATTCGCTTTTTCTGCCTCCCATTGATGTCAATGGGAGGTCAGAAGCGTAAACGCCCGAAGATAGGGCATGTCGCTTCTTTTTTCGGCAAGCATTTTTTACCGCTCGCGGGGAAAAAACGCCTCCACCTCCCATTGAAATTAATGGGAGGAATTTTCGGAAGTTTTTTGGCGTGTTTTCCAATGCGGTTTCCGTGTCAAAAAACGTGTTAAAAAAAACTCTGTGTGAACAGGGCCTTATTGTCCGCTGCAAAGCGATGTCTTATATGTGCTCATTATGTAACGCGTGACGTCGCAGAGAACAAAGAGCCCAATTTAGTGTTACGTGTCCCCTTAGATAGAGACGCAGCCGGAGTACACGGAGGATTATCATCCTAGAACAGCATTTTCTTAGTAATATCTCAGAAGCGGATAGGGCCGGGGTAAAATAGGTGAAAATTGGTGGCCGGGGGTAACTTTGTTCTGCTTGAGGCAACGTACATTCTGCCTGACAAAAACGTCAGTGGAAAACGCGTGTGTCAACCTAAGGGGGCATCTCTAATATTGGTATTTGTGGGTTCGGAGAGGTGTGACGTGGGGTGAATAGGCACTTTCTTTATTATATTTTTATTTTTTTAAATTTATTAATTTCGCACTTTTGGGGTTCAGGTTAGCAGGGAGGACATGATCTGTGTGTTCCCTGCTGTCCCCATATACAGATAAGAACCTTAATACAGTGATTTGATGGTGTCAGCCTGTTACCAATGATTTTTATACCCAGACCCCGTCCCCTCTGCCTGCCTCGGAGCCTAGTTTCCTAGTTCACTATACCGGGGGCTTTTAGTGACAGGGAACTGAATATTTCAGTTCCCTATTACAGTACAGGATCGGGCGGTCAGTGTGCGTACAGGAGGGCACAGTGCCAAGGCGGCATGTAAATACATAAATTACCGGCTAATGGCACAGGGACTGTGCTATCAGCCAGATAATTTACGTAGCATGGGCAGGAAGGAGTTAAAGAGCAACTGTACTTTCCGAAAACGTATAATACCGGATATAGACATAGCTGAAGTTTTGATTGGTTGGAGTCCAGGTGCTGAGACCCCCAACATCACTAAAACCAAGGTGCAAAAGCGCAGAGCTGAGGACTCTGCGCCTTCGGCTGTGATCAGCGCCCCCTGTTAGACTTAAGACGTGAATATGGACGTTCTATGTGAGCCTGACGAGCCGCGCCGATCACAAGGGAGCTCAGATGGGCAATTCTGCAACTCGGTTTCAGCGATAGTGGGGGTTTCAGTAACTGGACCCCACCTACCCAAATTTCTGATATGTCGCTATGACATATCAAAAGTTTTTAAAAGAAAGTGCAGTTACTCTTAAAAGATTGGATAATAAACCCCCTACTGTAAAATCTAATATAAAAAGTCACCAAGCAGTTCTGTGACTATGTAACGGGACAAGGCTGAAAGCCGAGGTGACTTTATAGTAAAAAAGCCATTGTGCCTTATAACTCACATCTCAGCTGTTGCAGAACCTCTTTTTGAAGTGGGACCTTCATTTCAGTCATTCACTGAACAACCTCTTCAAAATGAATTTCTCCAGCAGCTCAGGAAATATTGAGGATTATTTGGGGTAACAAGTAACATTGCGTTTTGTTCACATACAGGACTGACAATGACCTTCTATCATACACACAACTACATATAACAACATTGTGAAAGACTCACCAGACCTCCCATAGCAATGGTGGGCCCTGGTCTTCCTAGAGGCTGTCCAGATGGGTGAACAGGGGGTGGGAGTGGAGGCGCCAAGGGGGGAGGTTGGAAAGGTGGGGGTCCATGGCCCCCTCGAGGAGGCATTCTGGTTACATCCCTTTTGAGCATTTCAATGTCTGCTTGGAGATGGGCCATTTGTTGAAGGTGTTCACATTGCAACTCTGCTAAATCTGAGTCCCCTGTAAGGTAAGACCCCCAAGTGTAAGGACAATAACAGCACTACATGATAGTAACAAAGTACTAGAATATTGTCCCCTATATACAAGAATATGACTACTATAATACTGCTCCTATATACAAGAATATAACTACTATAATACTGCTCCCTATATACAAGAATATAACTACTATAATACTGCTCCTATATACAAGAATATAACTACTATAATACTGCTCCTATATACAAGAATATAACTACTATAATACTGCCCCTATATACAAGAATATAACTACTATAATACTGCCCCCTATATACAAGAATATAACTACTATAATACTGCCCCCTATGTACAAGAATATAACTACTATAATACTGCTCCCTATATACAAGAATATAACTACTATAATACTGCTCCCTATATACAAGAATATAACTACTATAATACTGCTCCCTATATACAAGAATATAACTCCTATAATACTGCTCCTATATACAAGAATATAACTACTATAATACTGCCCCCTATGTACAAGAATATATCTACTATAATACTGCCCCTATATACAAGAATATAAATACTATAATACTGCCCCTATATACAAGAATATAACTACTATAATACTGCTCCCTATATACAAGAATATAACTACTATAATACTGCTCCTATATACAAGAATATAACTACTATAATACTGCCCCCTATATACAAGAATATAACTACTATAATACTGCCCCCTATGTACAAGAATATAACTACTATAATACTGCTCCCTATATACAAGAATATAACTACTATAATACTGCTCCCTATATACAAGAATATAACTACTATAATACTGCTCCCTATATACAAGAATATAACTCCTATAATACTGCTCCTATATACAAGAATATAACTACTATAATACTGCCCCCTATGTACAAGAATATAACTACTATAATACTGCTCCCTATATACAAGAATATAACTACTATAATACTGCTCCCTATATACAAGAATATAACTACTATAATACTGCTCCCTATATACAAGAATATAACTACTATAATACTGCTCCCTATATACAAGAATATAACTCCTATAATACTGCTCCTATATACAAGAATATAACTACTATAATACTGCTCCCCTATATACAAGAATATAACTACTATAATACTGCTCCCTATATACAAGAATATAACTACTATAATACTGCTCCCTATATACAAGAATATAACTCCTATAATACTGCCTCTATATACAAGAATATAACTACTATAATACTGCTCCCCTATATACAGGAATATAACTACTATAATACTGCTCCTATATACAAGAATATAACTACTATAATACTGCCTCCTATATACAAGAATATAACTACTATAATACTGCTCCCTATATACAAGAATATAACTACTATAATACTGCTCCTATATACAAGAATATAGCTACTATAATACTGATCCCTATATACAAGAATATAACTACTATAATACTGCCCCCTATATACAAGAATATAACTACTATAATACTGCTCCTATATACAAGAATATAATTACTATAATACTACTCCTATATACAAGAATATAACTACTATAATACTGCACCTATATACAAGAATATAACTACTATAAGGGAATGACCACACGTGGCGGATTTCGTCCGCAACTGTCCGCATCAATGCCGCACAGAATCTGCGTTGCAGATTCTGCTGCGGATCTGCACAAAATGTGCAGTACATTGATGCGGACTGGCTGCTGCGGACTGCAGGAAAAGTGCTTCTCTTCTCCCTATTCAGTGCAGGATAGAGAGAAGGGACAGCACTTTCCCTAGTGAAAGTCAAAGAAATTCATACTTACCGCCCGTTGTCTTGGTGACGCGTCCCTCTTTCGGCATCCAGCCCGACCTCCCTGGATGACGCGCCAGTCCATGTGACCGCTGCAGCCTGTGCTTGGCCTGTGATTGGCTGCAGCCGTCACTTACACTGAAACGTCATCCTGGGAGGCCGGACTGGAGACAGACGCAGGGAGTTCTCGGTAAGTATGAACTTATATGTTTTTTACAGATACATGTATATTGAGATCGGTAGTCACTGTCCCGGGTGCAGAAACAGTTACTGCCGATCGCTTAACTCTTTCAGCACCCTGGACAGTGACTATTTACAGACGTCTCCTAGCAACGCTCCCGTCATTACGGGAGCCCCATTGACTTCCTCAGTCTGGCTGTAGACCTAGAAATACATAGGTCCAGCCAGAATGAAGAAATGTCATGGTAGTAAAACCAATACGCTCCGCAGCACACATAAGATCTGCGGACTTCATTGCAGAATTTTGACTCTCCATTGAAGTCAATGGAGAAATTCCGCCATGAGTCCGCCACTGCTCCGCAACAGACAGAGCATGCTGCGGACACCAAATTCCGCTCCGCAGCCTATGCTCCGCAGCGGAATTTTACGCCTCGTCTAAACGAACACTGCTAAATTAAAGTGTGTCAATGGACAAACGGCACCGCTGCGGATTAACGCTGCGGAGTGTCCGCAGCGGAATTTCAGTGAAATTCCGCCACGTGTGAACCCAGCCTAATACTGCTCCTATATACAAGACTGTAACTACTATAATACTGCCCCTATATACAAGAATATAACTACTATAACACTGCCCCTATATACAAGAATATAACTACTATAATACTGCCTCTATATACAAGAATATAACTACTATAATACTGCCTCTATATACAAGAATATAACTACTATAATACTGCCCCCTTTATACAAGAATATAACTACTATAATACTGCCCTATATACAAGAATATAACTACTATAATACTACTCCTATATACAAGAATATAACTACTATAATACTGCTCCTATATACAAGAATATAACTACTATAATACTGCCCCTATATACAAGAATATAACGACTATAATACTGCCCCCTATATACAAGAATATAACGACTAGAATACTGCCCCCTATATACAAGAATATAACTACTATAATACTGCCCCTATATACAAGAATATAACTACTATAATACTGCCCCTATATACAAGAATATAACTACTATAATACTGCCCCCTATATACAAGAATATAACTACTATAATACTGCTCCTATATACAAGAATATAGCTACTATAATACTGATCCCTATATACAAGAATATAACTACTATAATACTGCCCCTATATACAAGAATATAACTACTATAATACTGCCCCCTATATACAAGAATATAACTACTATAATACTGCCCCTATATACAAGAATATAACTACTATAATACTGCCCCTATATGCAAGAATATAACTACTATAATACTGCCTCCTATATACAAGAATATAACTACTATAATACTGCCCCTATATACAAGAATATTGCTACTATAATACTGCTCCTATATACAAGAATATAACTACTATAATACTGCCCCTATATACAAGAATATAACTACTATAATACTGCTCCTATATACAAGAATATAACTACTATAATACTGCCCCCTATATACAAGAAAAAAAACTACTATAATACTGCTCCTATATACAATATAACTACTATAATACTGCCCCTATATACAAGAATATAACTACTATAATACTGCCCCTATATACAAGAATATTGCTACTATAATACTGCTCCTATATACAAGAATATAACTACTATAATACTGCCCCTATATACAATATAACTACTATAATACTGCCTCCTATATACAAGAATATAACTACTATAATACTGCCCCCTATATACAAGAAAAAAAACTACTATAATACTGCTCCTATATACAAGAATATAACTACTATAATACTGCTCCTATATACACAAAAATATAACTACTATAATACTGCTTCTATATACAAGAATATAACTACTATAATACTGCCCCTATATACAAGAATATAACTACTATAATACTGCCCCTATATACTAGAACATAACTACTATAATACTGCCTCCTATATACAAGAATATAACTACTATAATACTGCCCCCTATATACAAGAATATAACGACTAGAATACTGCACCCTATATACAAGAATATAACAACTAGAATACTGCCCCTATATACAAGAATATAACTACTATAATACTGCCCCCTATATACAAGAATATAACTACTATAATACTGCTCCTATATACAAGAATATAACTACTATAATACTGCCCCCTATATACAAGAATATAACTACTATAATACTGCTCCTATATACAAGAATATAACTACTATAATACTGCCCCCTACATACAGGAATATAACTACTATAATACTGCTCCCTATATACAAGAATATAACAACTAGAATACTGCCCCTATATACAAGAATATAACTACTAGAATACTGCCCCCTATATACAAGAATATAACTACTATAATACTGCTCCTATATACAAGAATATAACTACTATAATACTGCTCCTACATACAGGAATATAACTACTATAATACTGCTCCTATATACAAGAATATAACTATTATAATACTGCCTCTATATACAAGAATATAACTACTATAATACTGCCCCTATATACAAGAATATAACTACTATAATACTGCTCCTATATACACAAAAATATAACTACTATAATACTGCTTCTATATACAAGAATATAACTACTATAAGGGCGGGTTCACACGTGGCGGAATTTCACTTAAATTCCGCTGCGGACACTCCGCAGCGTTAATCCGCAGCGGTGCCGTTTGTCCATTGACTTACACTTTAATTTAGCAGTGTTCGTTTAGACGAGGCGTAAAATTCCGCTGCGGAGCGGAATTTGGTGTCCGCAGCATGCTCTGTCTGTTGCGGAGCAGTGGCGGACTCATGGCGGAATTTCTCCATTGACTTCAATGGAGTGTCAAAATTCCGCAATGAAGTCCGCAGATCTTATGTGTGCTGCGGAGCGTATTGTTTTTACTACCATGACATTTCTTCATTCTGGCTGGACCTATGTATTTCTAGGTCTACAGCCAGACTGAGGAAGTCAATGGGGCTCCCGTAATGACGGGAGCGTTGCTAGGAGACGTCTGTAAATAGTCACTGTCCAGGGTGCTGAAAGAGTTAAGCGATCGGCAGTAACTGTTTCTGCACCCGGGACAGTGACTACCGATCTCAATATACATGTATCTGTAAAAAACATATAAGTTCATACTTACCGAGAACTCCCTGCGTCTGTCTCCAGTCCGGCCTCCCAGGATGACATTTCAGTCTAAGTGACGGCTGCAGCCAATCACAGGCCAAGCACAGGCTGCAGCGGTCACATGGACTGGTGCGTCATCCAGGGAGGTCGGGCTGGATGCCGAAAGAGGGACGCGTCACCAAGACAACGGCCGGTAAGTATGAAATTCTTTTACTTTCCCTAGGGAAAGTGCTGTCCCTTCTCTCTATCCTGCACTGATAGGGAGAAGGGAAGCACTTTTCCCGCAGTCCGCAGCAGCTAGTCCGCATCAATTTTCTGCACATTTTGTGCAGATCCGCAGCAGAATCTGCAACGCAGATTCTGTGCGGCATTGATGCGGACAGTTGCGGAGGAAATCCGCCACGTGTGGTCATGCCCTAATACTGCCCCTATATACAAGAATATAACTACTATAATACTGCCCCTATATACTAGAACATAACTACTATAATACTGCCTCCTATATACAAGAATATAACTACTATAATACTGCCCCCTATATACAAGAATATAACTACTATAATACTGCCCCCTATATACAAGAATATAACTATTATAATACTGCCTCTATATACAAGAATATAACTACTATACTTCCCCCTATATACAAGAATATAACTACTATAATACTGCCCCCTATATACAAGAATATAACTACTATAACACTGCTCCTATATACAAGAATATAACTACTATAATCCTGCGCCATATACAAGAATATAACTACTATAATACTGCCTCCTATATACAAGAATATAACTATTATAATACTGCCTCTATATACAAGAATATAACTACTATAATACTGCTCCTATATACAAGAATATAACTACTATAATACTGCCCCCATATACAAGAATATATCTACTATAATACTGCCCCTATATACAAGAATATAACTACTATAATACTGCCCCCTATATACAAGAATATAACTACTATAATACTGCCCCTATATACAAGAATATAACTACTATAATACTGCCCCCTATATACAAGTATATAACTACTATAATACTGCCCCTATATACAAGAATATAACTACTATAATACTACCTCCTATATACAAGAATATAACTACTATAATACTGCTCCTATATACAAGAATATAACTACTATAATACTGCCCCCTATATACAAGAATATAACTACTATAATACTGCCCCTATATACAAGAATATAACTACTATAATACTGCCCCTATATACAAGAATATAACTACTATAATACTACCTCCTATATACAAGAATATAACTACTATAATACTGCTCCTATATACAAGAATATAACTACTATAATACTGCTCCTATATACAAGAATATAACTACTATAATACTGCCCCCTATATACAAGAATATAACTACTATAATACTGCCCCTATATACAAGAATATAACTACTATAATACTGCTCCTATATACAAGAATATAACTACTATAATACTGCTCCTATATACAAGAATATAACTACTATAATACTGCTCCTATATACAAGAATATAACTACTATAATACTGCCCCTATATACAAGAATATAACTACTATAATACTACCTCCTATATACAAGAATATAACTACTATAATACTGCTCCTATATACAAGAATATAACTACTATAATACTGCCCCTATATACAAGAATATAACTACTATAATACTGCCCCCTATATACAAGAATATAACTACTATAATACTGCCCCTATATACAAGAATATAACTACTATAATACTGCCCCCTATATACAAGTATATAACTACTATAATACTGCCCCTATATACAAGAATATAACTACTATAATACTGCCCCCTATATACAAGAATATAACTACTATAATACTGCCCCTTATATACAAGAATATAACTACTATAATACTGCTACTATATACAAGAATATAACTACTATAATACTGCCTCCTATATACAAGAATATAACTACTATAATACTGCTCCCTATATACAAGAATATAACTACTATAATACTGCCCCCTATATACAAGAATATAACTACTATAATACTGCTCCTATATACAAGAATATAACTACTATAATACTGCTCCTATATACAAGAATATAACTACTATAATACTGCCCCCTATATACAAGAATATAACTACTATAATACTGCCCCTATATACAAGAATATAACTACTATAATACTGCCCCCTATATACAAGTATATAACTACTATAATACTGCCCCCTGTATACAAGAATATAACTACTATAATACTGCCCCTATATACAAGAATATAACTACTATAATACTGCCCCTATATACAAGAATATAACTACTATAATACTGCTCCTATATACAAGAATATAACTACTATAATACTGTTCCCTATATACAAGAATATAACTACTATAATACTACCTCCTATATACAAGAATATAACTACTATAATACTGCTCCTATATACAAGAATATAACTACTATAATACTGCCCCTATATACAGGAATATAACTACTATAATACTGTAAGAGAATCCGTGGCTCTGCTTCCTGGCTTATAGATTGGACGTCTCAAACGTGGGAATTGTCTCTATTAAGTCCATACTTCCTAATAGGACGGGTGAACAGGAATTCTTGTTGTGGTTCAACCCCTTTAATGATATAAGGGGTCTTATCAGAATGTGATTTATACAGTACACGATGTGGAGTATCACTCGAGGGTCACTAGAAGCAGCGCGTCACTTTTCACTTTCATCTACATCATCCAGGCTATTATCCTGACTGACTACTATTTACCCACAATCCTGCACACAGATCTACTCTATTATTCAGGGAGATTATCACCACACAAAGGGATTGTATTAAAATTGCATCCTACCAGATGTCCGGTGTACATCGATCCCTAATCACCATTTCACAGTTTATATATAGAATTAATCAATATAAAAAGTAGAGTCACTGTGTACATACATTACATTATTATCCTGTACTGATCCTGAGTTACATCCTGTATTATACTCCAGAGCTGCACTCACTATTCTGCTAGTGGAGTCACTGTGTACATACATTACTTATCCTGTACTGATCCTGAGTTACATCCTGTATTATACTCCAGAGCTGCACTCTCTATTCTGCTGGTGGAGTCACTGTGTACATACATTACATTACTTATCCTGTACTGATCCTGAGTTACATCCTGTATTATACTCCAGAGCTGCACTCACTATTCTGCTGGTGTAGTCACTGAGTACATACATTACATTACTTATCCTGTACTGATCCTGAGTTACATCATGTATTATACTCCAGAGCTGCACTCACTATTCTGCTGGTGGAGTCACTGTGTACATACATTACATTACTTATCCTGTACTGATCCTGAGTTACATCCTGTATTATACTCCAGAGCTGCACTCACTATTCTGCTGGTGGAGTCACTGTGTACATACATTACATTACTTATCCTGTACTGATCCTGAGTTACATCCTGTATTATACTCCAGAGCTGCACTCACTATTCTGCTGGTGGAGTCACTGTGTACATACATTACATTACTTATCCTGAGTTACATCCTGTATTATACTCCAGAGCTGCACTCACTATTCTGCTGGTGGAGTCAGTGTGTACATACATTACATTACTTATCCTGTACTGATCCTGAGTTATATCCTGTATTATACTCCAGAGCTGCACTCACTATTCTGCTGGTGGAGTCACTGTGTACATACATTACATTACTTATCCTGTACTGATCCTGAGTTACATCCTGTATTATACTCCAGAGCTGCACTCACTATTCTGCTGGTGGAGTCAGTGTGTACATACATTACATTACTTATCCTGTACTGATCCTGAGTTATATCCTGTATTATACTCCAGAGCTGCACTCACTATTCTGCTGGAGGAGTCACTGTGTGCATACATTACATTACTTATCCTGTACTGATCCTGAGTTACATCCTGTATTATACTCCAGAGCTGCATTCACTATTCTGCTGGTGGAGTCACTGTGTACATACATTACATTACTTATCCTGTACTGATCCTGAGTTATATCCTGTATTATACTCCAGAGCTGCACTCACTATTCTTCTGGTGGAGTCACTGTGTACATACATTACATTACTTATCCTGTACTGATCCTGAGTTACATCCTGTATTATACTCCAGAGCTGCACTCACTATTCTGCTGGTGAAGTGACTGGGTACATACATCACATTACTTATCCTGTACTGATCCTGAGTTATATCCTGTATTATACTCCAGAGCTGCATTCACTATTCTGCTGGTGGAGTCACTGTGTGCATACATTACATTACTTATCCTGTACTGATCCTGAGTTACATCCTGTATTATACTCCAGAGCTGCACTCACTATTCTGCTGGTGGAGTCACTGTGTACATACATTACATTACTTATCCTGTACTGATCCTGAGTTACATCCTGTATTATATTTCATAGCTGCACTCACTATTCGGTTGGTGAAGCATCAGCGGATGCTTTACAAGCAGGTGATGCTGTGAGATTTCAGTGTTGAAGTATTTTTAGTTTCCATGTGGCTGTTACTGTTATGGAGACACTATGATTGGTATTACTATGGAGCAACTATGGCTGACATGCTGGGTTTGTTTACAGAGCCATATGTGCATATATATGTGTTTATTGTTAGGTCTACCCCTTGGCCTAGAACTGGTGGAGTCTGACATGTGACGGAGTAAAGGGCCACATTTGGGGCAGGTGGATCCGCAGTCACACTGGGATATCATGCGATCATGTGATATTATCTACAGTAAAACGTCACAATCCACAGTAGAGTGAAAAATAAGAATCTTTATTAGAGAAATGTAACTGATCATGTGTTCCAATTTGTCACAATTTTCAATACCTCTGCTTACTTTTAGTAAATGGAAACATTCTTGTTTATATCCAGAGGCCGAAAGCCTTTCCTGACCTAGTCCTGCTCATACATTGTAACAAGACCACAACTGTATCAGTGTAGATAATCCTGTGTAAATTGAACACATTAGTAGCACAAATCTCTCCTGTCCTCAACCTACACAGATACAATGTAAAAGAAAAGATCAGCTGTTTGAGCAGGACTAGGTCAGAATGCTTCCATTCCCTGATAGTAAGTAGAGATCTTGAAAATGGTAAAGGATTGAAGACAAAAAGCTTGAGAGTTGCAGAACTTTTTATTATGGAAGGACGAAACTTTATTTGCATAAAACCAGAAAACCCTGTAAGTGGAGATGTACGGTCAGACAGCAGGATATATGAAGCAGAGCCGGGTAAGCGCTATAATCTGCCCATGAGCCGTCACAGTCTATACTACGTATAATGAGATATGACAACGCTGCAGAATCCTACAGGTAACAGACACCTGTCCTCTTATTACTGGGGGGTAGGAAGCGTTGGGGGTTCTGTCCAGGGGGGCCTTTCTGCTGTCCGTTAATAAGAAGGCGGAGGATACCGGCCTGCAATAAGATAGGGACAGATTTACTACACATCCTCGCCACGGACCGCGGCCATATATTATCTGCTCTGTCATACATACTAGCACATTCGTATTTACTATATTGCTGCTCTGACTGCTCAGTAATATTACTGTAGGGTTGTACTGACAGAACCGGGGGAATCGGACCCCCACTGTGCTGACCGGACCTCCAGCAATTCTATATACTGCATTATACCAGACGACACCGGGGGGACTGGACCTCCAGCAATGCTCTATACTGCATTATACCAGACTATACCGGGGGGGACTGGACCCCCACTGTGCTGACCGGACCTCCAGCAATGCTATATACTGCATTATACCAGACGATACCGGGGGACTGGACCCCCACTGTGCTGACCGGACCTCCAGCAATGCTATATACTGCATTATACCAGACGATACCGGGGGACTGGACCCCCACTGTGCTGACCGGACCTCCAGCAATGCTATATACTGCATTATACCAGACGATACCGGGGGACTGGACCCCCACTGTGCTGACCGGACCTCCAGCAATGCTATATACTGCATTATACCAGACGATACCGGGGACTGGACCCCCACTGTGCTGACCGGACCTGCAGCAATGCTATATACTGCATTATACCAGATGACACCGGGGACTGGACCCCCACTGTGCTGACCGGACCTCCAGCAATGCTATATACTGCATTATACCAGACGATACCGGGGGACTGGACCCCCACTGTGCTGACCGGACCTCCAGCAATGCTATATACTGCATTATACCAGACGATACCGGGGGACTGGACCCCCACTGTGCTGACCGGACCTCCAGCAATGCTATATACTGCATTATACCAGACGATACCGGGGGACTGGACCCCCACTGTGCTGACCGGACCTCCAGCAATGCTATATACTGCATTATACCAGACGATACCGGGGACTGGACCCCCACTGTGCTGACCGGACCTCCAGCAATGCTATATACTGCATTATACCAGACGATACCGGGGACTGGACCCCCACTGTGCTGACCGGACCTCCAGCAATGCTATATACTGCATTATACCAGATGACACCGGGGACTGGACCCCCACTGTGCTGACCGGACCTCCAGCAATGCTATATACTGCATTATACCAGATGACACCGGGGACTGGACCCCCACTGTGCTGACCGGACCTCCAGCAATGCTATATACTGCATTATACCAGACGATACCGGGGACTGGACCCCCACTGTGCTGACCGGACCTCCAGCAATGCTATATACTGCATTATACCAGATGACACCGGGGACTGGACCCCCACTGTGCTGACCGGACCTCCAGCAATGCTATATACTGCATATAGCGGAGTTATTTAGTCTGCCTTTACTGAGAGGGACCTACAGGTCGGCACTTGTACAAGTTGGTGGCTTATTTTAGTAGCTGATCTTTGGCTTGTACAGGAGGCTCCCCAATTCATTCACAAGCTGCTTCCTCTATTCAGGCTTGTGAAGACAGTGATGTAGGCTGAGGAGCGCGCGTGCGCGCATAAATAAATACACTAGTATATATATGTATAATTCTCATTACCCAGCATCCACTGGAGTGCCCAGATGCCATATTACAAGTATATGTGGCGGCTCCTGATAATCATCATACAGTCCCTGATGTAAGTGCCAGTGTTGGGGGGCATCTGCCAACGCTCTACCGTCAGCCCATCCTTTCCAGCACTGGGGACTTCATTGTGACCTCCAGGAGATGCCATGAGGCTTTCAAGACTTGCCACGGATCACTGAGAACCCATTACGGGACTGTATTGGACCCTACGGCGCCAAATTCAATGATTCTTTCTATACTAAATACTTAATCCCATCAACTAAAGTCTAATGCTCTCCGCTTACCATTCTCGATTTTCTTCCGGCCCCGATGCAGCTTTAAGTTGAAGATTTCTTCCTCAAGACGTTGATTTTCAATCTCGACCGCCATGAGTTCCACATCCAGCGTCCTGGGAGCGACATCATGTCCTGTAAATACGAAAAAATGTCATAGCGCAAATAGTCATAATACACATGAGAGGAGAGCTGTACATCAGATAGAAAGCTGTATGTCAATTCCCTGAGGGGCCTGACCACATATGTGATACCGACGCCAAGATGGAGACCTGAGGAAGAGCTAAAGCCTCAGCTGTATATGTTCCGAAAAACCCCATTGTAGTAACAAGGTTTCGCTGCGGTTCTGGACTGCGCCACTATGACTTCATGTGAACGTAATACCTCTGCAACTTGAGAGTAGTCGAATTAAAATGTATTTCTAGGATCTTGTTCCTCTCCCTGCGGTGGTCCCTTAGGCTGAAAGCAAAGTGGGAAAAAGAAGAAGAAGAAGAGCACTGACGCGCATCTGTTCCCTTCTTCCTCCCACTGTGCTTCCAGCATAAGGGACCCCTGCCGACGACACTTGGCACCGTGGACCCGGCGATCCCAGTACCTGGCCACTGACTGTGAAGATTTTTTCGCAGAGGGGTGCAGAGTATTGCACCTTCTAGTACACCCCAGAAATGAGAGCACAAACTCTCCTGTCTCTACAGCTTTCCCATTGATGATACACTATTGCGCCTCTTCTCTCCCATCTCCACCTCGGCTTTCCCTGCAGGTCTATCCTTTCTCTAGGTCCACACCTGCCCCGTTCCTCTTCCTGAATAGTTCATCAAATATAGACTCACGTTTCTTTTTCTTCTCTTTCCGGTCCTGTTGGTGGGAAAACTCTTCGAATGCCAAAGCCTCCGCCTGCAGGTCCCTCATTTGTGCCAGGACAGCAGGGTCACTCCCTCCGCTCTGGACATAGGCAAGCTGGAGACCGCTGCAAAGAGGAACCACAGTGATTATTAACACACACATGAGGGGTGTGCTGCAGCTAAAGAAATAATCCCACCCGAATAACAAATGAAATACTCCGATCACAAACTCCAGGCAGGATGACCGGCAGAATGCAAAGTACAACATCTTTATTAGGTACTAAATAAAATACTGAATATAAAATGGAACGACAACCCAGGACACGAGGATCCCCACACGTAAATACTAAGATCCACCTATAGAAAGCAACGCACAGGGATCCTGGTGTCATTGTTCATTAAAGGGGGTTTCCAGTCCCTAAAAATTGATGGCCTCTCCTCAGGATATGCCGTCAATAGCTGATGGGCACCCGCCGATCAGGAGTTTTGAAGCGGGCGCATCCCTTGTACGAGCGCCGCTTCCCCTTCATTTCTACTTGTTCACAGTGAATCATCAACATGGATGTAGTGGCGATTCCCAGGTATTGCAGCCTTCTTCTTCCTCCATTGGGCCCTGTTCACACGGAGTTTTTTGACACGTTTTTTGACGCGGAAAACGCGTCGGAAAACGCGCCAAAAACGACCCAAAATGACTCCCATTGATTTCAATGGGAGACGGAGGCGTTTTTTTACCGCGAGTAAAAAAAACGCCTCGCGGCAAAAAGAAGGGACATGACCCTTCTTGATGCGGTTTCCGCGTCCAAAACCGCATTGAAAGCAATGGGGACACGTCAAAAAACACCTCGAACTAGTGAGGTGTTTTCTGACGAGTATATTGCCGAGTGTTTTGCAGGAGTCGTCTCCTGCTGCTAGTCCAGCCCAGCAAGGGGCTGTCATTTCCTGTCTGCTCGTGGAGCCTGAAAAACATCGTGGACAGAACTCAGGGATACAGAAAACCGAAGTCCTGCATCCAAATCGAATACAAGTAAGTGCAATTGCTCCTATGCTCCATACATGCTATACATGTATGGAGCTGTGCATTTTTTTTTTTAGATTTTTTTTTTTTATTTTTTTTTTAGATTTTTTTTTTAGATTTTTTTATTTTTAATTTTTTAATTTTGTTATGCAGTTGTTCATGTATGTCATCTCTTTTTTTTTTTAACATTTCAGGAACAGAAATGACGACAGAAGAGGTGTACCACCGAATGGACATTGATGTTGGGAAATTGATTCAAGAAGGACGTATACTTTTTTTTTTTAATGTGGGCCTGTTCACATCAGCGTGGTTTCCGCTGAGGGGTTCCGTCGGTGCTTTCAGTCAGGGGAACCCCTCAACGGAAAGGCAAGTGTGAAGTGGTGACAGATCCGTTGCTAATGGTTTCTGTTTGTCCCCGTTGTGCAAAGGGTTCTGTCGTTTCGACTGAACCAATACCGCAGTGTAGGGAATCCCATTAGCAACGGATCCATCAGCATTGAAGTCAATGATGATGCAAACAGAAAACAATGGTTTTTTTAATGTGGGCCTGTTCACATCAGCGTGGTTTCTGCTGAGGGGTTCCGTCGGTGCTTTCAGTCAGGGGAACCCCTCAACGGAAAGGCAAGTGTGAAGTAAGTTCCGTTTGCATCACCATTCATTTCAATGACAGAAGGATGTCAGGCTGGGTTCACACGACCATGTTACGTCCGTAATGTACGGAACGTATTTCAGCCGGAAGACACGGACCGAAGACAGTGCAGGGAGCCGGGCTCCTAGCATCATAGTGATGTACGACGCTAGGAGTCCCTGCCTCGCTGCAGGACAACTGTCCCATACTGTAATCATGATTACAGTACGGGACAGTAGTTCCACGCAGAGGCAGGGACTCCTAGCGTCGTACATCACTATGATGCTAGGAGCCCGGCTCCCTGCACTGTCTTCGGTCCGGGTCTTCCGTTCCGTACATTATGGACGTAACATGGTTGTGTGAACCCAGCCTCATGCGTGTGAAAACCTCGGCAAAAACAGCCTGAAAAACCGCCTGGAAAACCGCCTCAAAAACCACGTCAAAAACCACATCAAACATGAAAGGCTATGTTCACACGGGGTCTTTTGCCGAGTTTATTGACGCGGAAACCGCGTCGCAAAACTCGGCAGAAACTCCCCGAGAACGCCTCCCATTGATTTCAATGGGAGGCGTCGGCGTCTTTTTCCCGCGAGCAGTAAAACTGCCTCGCGGGAAAAAGAAGCGACATGCCCTATCTTCGGGCGCTTCCGCCTCCGACCTCCCATTGACTTCAATGGGAGGCAGGAGAAAGCGTGTTTTCTGCCCGCGGCGCTCAATGGCCGCGGGCGAAAAACGGCGCGATCATTGCTATTCACACGGAGTATTTTGGGGGAGGAATATCTGCCTCAAAATTCCGTTTGGAGCTTTGAGGCAGATATTCCTCCCCCAAAATACTCCGTGTGAACATAGCCAAAACCTCCAGGGTCAGTTTTTACAGGAGGAATTTTCCTCCTGCAAAAAACTCCGTGTGAACAGGGCCTTGAAGTGAAATGCGTGTCGAAGATTCACAGTGTGCAAGAAGAAAAGAAGGGGAAGCAGCCCTCGTACGAGCGCTGCACCCCCTTCAAAACTGCTGATCGGCGGGGGTCCCGGGAGTCGGATCCCGCCCCTTTAGCTATTGATGGCCTATCCGGAGTATAGGCCATCAATTTTTACGGAAGGACGTATTCACAGGATATGTCATAAATGTCAGATAGATTCGGGTCCCAGAGGTGGGACCCGAATCTATCCATAGAACGGGCCCCCTAAACCCCGTTCTAGCTTTCTGCGCTCACGCTGCCTCCCGGCCACATCCTGATTACGTGCTCGGGCAGAGTAGTGAATGGCAGTTGTGGAAGCAGCGTACCATGTGACCTACGCTGTTTCTGTTACAGCTATTCAGTTCTATGGGAGTTACGGAAACAGAGTAGCTCAGCGAGTTATGCGGTTTGAGTAACTCCCAAACATGTCCCGACCATGTAATCAGGAGGTGGCCGGGAGGCAGAGGGAGCCCAAAAAGCTAGAACGGGGTTTAGGGGCCTCGTTCTAGAGACAGGTGCGGGTCCCAGAGGTAGGACCTGCATGTACCTAACATACATGACATATTCTGAGGATAGGTAATAAATGTCTGATGGAAAACCCCTTTAATGCCAAACTAACATAATTTCTGGATTATCAGATTCTTGATTAAAGGGATTTTACCGTATTTAGGGGTCTGTATCTGATGGTCATTTAATAATCTGGCCCTTCCCGCTTTATTTAGTTTGGCAATTGAGGCTTTAGCATTGCGGATACGTTCCTCTCCACTCATCACAGGTATAACCATAGCAGATGGTACGGACACCATTGGTCTCTATGCAGATGATCTGGTGCTTTGTATGGATGGAGTGCAGGATACCCTTCCCTCGGTAACTAATATCATTGAACATTTTGGACAATATTCCGGTCTTTCTATTAATTGGGGGAAATCATCTCTTATGTCCCTGTCCAAAGCACAGCCCCCGGGCCTGTCTGAGCTGTCGCCGCCCCCGGGCCTGTCTGAGCTGTCGCCGCCCCCGGGCCTGTCTGAGCTGTCGCCGCCCCCGGGCCTGTCTGAGCTGTCGCCGGGCCTGTCTGAGCTGTCGCCGCCCCCGGGCCTGTCTGAGCTGTCGCCGCCCCCGGGCCTGTCTGAGCTGTCGCCGTTGCCTCTAGTAGAGAATTTCAAATATCTGGGCATATTCATCACTAAACTTCCAAATGATGACCTTTCCTTAAATATGTTACCGCTATTGGGCTTCACACGGTCTAAATTTCACACATGGGGTAAACTGCCTGTATCAGTATCGGGCCGTATAAACCTGGTTAAAATGATATTGTTGCCTACATTTCTATATCCCCTTCAGCACAGTCCGGTCGTACCCAAGTCCTTTTTTAAACAGCTCAACTCCTTGTTATCACCGTTTATAGGGGGGAATTCCAGACATAAACCCAGGTTGTCCACGCTCCAGAGGCCTAAGGCGCGGGCAGGGACGGCTCTACCGGATTTCTTTTTATATTATTTAGCGGGTCAACTGAAAACCTTACGTTTCCGGATGCCTGAAAAAGATCTTCCCAACTCAGAGCACCATTTGGCTCATGTACTTGGGAGTCAATGTCTGCTCGGCTCCCTTGAAGTAAATTCTCTCCCCGCCCATATTAAACCCCTGCCCTTACACAAGCTGCCCGTGTGGTCTGGAGACAAGCGAAGCAGCAGCAGCTGGGTTACAGCGATATTGTGTCTGAAATGCCTCTATGGAACAATGCTTCTTACCTTCCTGTAATGCCCCCGCGGTTATCTCCAGCTATTGGAACTATAGGGGACCTATATGAGGATAATGTCCTACTTTCCTTCACTCAGTTGCAGACTAAGTATGACAGACCACGCACCCATTTTCATAGGTATCTGCAGACCCGACATATTTTACAAACCCAATTCCATCACTTGAGAAATAACTTAACAATTTCTTCCTTTCCACTGATAGGGATTCTTAACTCCCAGGGTCCACGAGGCCGGATATCCGCCCTCTATACCCATTTGTTATCCGTCACGGTGAATTCCACTCCACTTGCTATAGAGAGTAGATGGAAACGATGGATTCCTACCATTCAGACAGATGAGTGGGATGATATTTTGGAGTCTCATCTTTAGGTTTCCCCATCCGCAAACAATAAAATGATCCAGCTATATATAATACACCAGGCATACCTGACCCCGGTGAGGATACACAAAATGGGACGTTTGCCTTCTTCAGAATGTCTGAGATGCCGTGTTCCCGAGGCAGATTTTTGGCATATGATGTGGTCATGCACGGTCATTAGGGACTTCTGGAACGATATACTATCCCTGTTATCGTCCTTATTACATGTAGGTATCCATTTATGTCCTGAGATATGTTTGTTTGGTATACTGGATGGGGAGACATGGAATCACCACACTAGAATTTTTTGGAGAGAAACTCTGTTTCTAGCACGGAAAACCATAGCACAACATTGGATGAATGATCGACCTCCATCCATTGGTCATTGGAAGTGATTGGTAAATTCTGTCATACTTTTTGAGAAGGTTGTATTTCTGAATGGTGGTTGTAGTACTACGTTTTCTAAGGTTTGGGATATTTGGAATAATTCCCCTCTGACAGTCAACCCCGCCGCTGGTTCACCAGATACTGTGAGATAGGAATATTGGTGACCCACTAATTTTTATTATGTGTCTCCATGAACTTGCTGTACTGGATCTATCAGATGCTCGTGGGTGACACGGGTCCTAGGCTGTTTTGTTTTTCTTTATATCTGTTCTTGGTTTTTGTCTTTTTATTACCATTGTCATGCAGACGTTCAAGCAAACCAGTCTAAGGCTGGGTTCACACGTGGCGGAATTTCACTTTAATTCCGCTGCGGACACTCCGCAGCGTTAATCCGCAGCGGAGCCGTTTCTGCATTGACTTCCACTTCTATTTAGAAATGTTCGTTTAGACGATGCGTAAAATTCCGCTGCGGAGCATAGGCTGCGGAGCGGAATTTGGTGTCCGCAGCATGCTCTGTCTGTTGCGGAGCAGTGGCGGACTGGTTGCGGACTCATGGCGGAATTTCTCCATTGACTTCAATGGAGATTCTAAATTCCGCAATGAAGTCCGCAGCTGTCATGCACATGTTATTTGTGCTGCGGAGCGTCTTGCTTTTTTTACTTGACATTTCTTCATTCTGGCTGGACCTATGTATTTCTAGGTCTACAGCCAGACTGAGGAAGTCAATGGGGCTCCCGTAATTACGGGAGCGTTGCTAGGAGACGTCAGTAAATAGTCACTGTCCAGGGTGCTGAAAGAGTTAAGCGATCGGCAGTAACTGTTTCTGCACCCGGGACAGTGACTACCGATCCCAATATACAGCAACCTGTAAAAAAATATAAGTTCATACTTACCGAGAACTCCCTGCTTCTGTCTCCAGTCCGGCTTCCCAGGATGACGTTTCAGTCTAAGTGACGGCTGCAGCCAATCACAGGCCAAGCACAGGCTGCAGCGGTCACATGGACTGCCGCGTCATCCAGGGAGGTCGGGCTGGATGCCGAAAGAGGGACGCGTCACCAAGACAACGGCCGGTAAGTATGAAATTCGTTTTCTTTCACTAGGGAAAGTGCTGTCCCTTCTCTCTATCCTGCACTGAATAGGGAGAAGGGAAGCACTTTTCCCGCAGTCCGCAGCAGCTAGTCCGCATCAATTTACTGCAACGCAGTAACGCAACGCAGATTCTGTGCGGCATTGATGCGGACAGTTGCGGAGGAAATCCGCCACGTGGGGGCATGCCCTAAGTGCCATTGTTTGTGACAAATCATCTTTTTGGAACGCTTTATATGTACTCATTACTTGATTTGCTATTTGTACATCTCCTTGATTCAATGTGCCACATATTGTAATTAGTGATGTGTGACTGATTTTATACTTAAAATAATCTGGCACCTTTCTCCCTGAAGATGAACGTTCCCCGCAGCGCCACTATTGTGCCGTGCTGCGTCTGTTACATTGTGGCAATCACCTGATCTCAGAGGAGAGGCCGCTGCCGCGGACGGGGAAGGGAATGATGGTGGGCGCAGCTTTCTCCTTCTTCATGGACGTGCTGGATGGACGCTCTTTAGTCACTTTCTCTGTTTTAGCTCTAATGACAATATTACGTGTTATCACTGCACTCTAATACACATCAATGATATAAAAACCCACCACAGACCTAAATACCAAAACTACAAGTGGAAGATAAAAGAGCCTTAAAGGGATGTCCAACTTTTTGTTGATTTGTCAATCACTTAGAGTTCAGCTGGAACCCCACGATCAGATGTTCTCCTCTGGGTCTCACTAAGGCGGTGTTCACATTTGCGTTGGAGCCTCCACTGCAAATTCCATCAGATTTGACAGGAAGAATAGAACTGCACGATTCTTCCTGTCAAAATGCCGGAATCCATGACAGAACCAGACGGACCCCATTATAAGCCAATAGGGTCTGTCCGTCATAAGACAGAAGCCACAATGCTGGGAAAAAGTAGATAACCCTTCTGAGATTCCAAAAAACAAAAAAAAACAAACAGTGTATACATTTACAGGACTGACACAGAGATAATCTACTCTTATGTCCCCATGTCAACACATCCTGTCATTGCTTGGCAAGTCTTGATCTCTCTGCTGCACTGCTAGTTTGTTTCTAGATTTTTAGCCTGTAAAATATTTCCATTCACTGACAACAAGTAGAGATCTTAAAAATGGTGTGGAATTGAAATACAAAGTATATTAGAAAGTTGCAGAAATTTTCCTTATACAGTGGTATAAAACACTTGATTCCTTTCAGAGTGCAGACAAACATGTAATGGTCTAAGCCGAAATAACTGGGAGCGCAGTGATGTCACTAGTTCCCCGTGAACGGATTGGCTGCCTGACCATAATACTTTCAGCATTGGAAATCAGTGACAACCTCTTACCTGCTCTCTGATTGGATGAGCACAACCTGGTCCCTTAGAGCATCGAGGGCCAGTTGGTTCCTCTCTTCTTGAGCCTTTAATTCCAGGAGCATCTGTTCGATGTGGCTGGTGGAGCTGCCGCTGCCGGCCACGTCTGACAGGCGCTGACGGATTTCTGCAATGCGGACAAAAGTCCAGTCCAGGAAAAAACAGGTAAGTTACTACAAAGAACGGCAACAAGAAGCGTGAAACGTTTACTCTTATTTTCAGTAGACTCTTTGTCCATCGTCTCCAAATAGTGATCCCCAATATGGGAATTTGGGAGGTTCAAATGGTTCTGACGGGGTGTCTGTGGACGGACAGGTGTCAGATCAATAACCCCTCCCCCAGGACAGACGCTCCGTGTGCAGCCCGAATGCATGTGCCATAGATACGAGGACTGACCTTCTCTCTGCACCTCTAGTGCCTGGTTTCGTGCCTGGATGTCGGCGAGGTGACGTTCATGAGCCTCGGTCATCTCCAGGATGCGTTCTCGGTACTCTCTATCCCAGTGAGAGGAAAGTCCAAGCTCCCCCTGTGAGAAGTAAATGACGTCACTTTAGTAGAGATCACTCTAATCTTCGCAGCTTCGCCTCCGGTCATTAGTGGACATTAAAGGGGATCTCCACTTGAGACAACCCCTTTCCAAACACAACCCCCTTCCACCCCCTGCCTTATTACAGCATCTGGACAACCCCTTGAAGCCAGACTACTCCCCCCTCCCCCTATACCTGCCAGGTGCCGACGTCCCTCCATCATTACCTGAAATGATCGTACAGTCGGGACAGACACCTCCAGAGATTTCCTCAACTTGTGGAACTAAAACAGAAGGAGAAACGCATTGTAATGACAGGAAGAATTTATGTTCAGAGATTCAGTATATAGATCCTACAAAGTGGAGCTGCGTGCATCTATATCTCCTGTATACATATATACGGTTACATTACATGCAGTGCTATGCACCATTATATACAGATGCAGCCTTGTCCACAATTAGAATAGAATGTCTGCTTTCTTCCAAAAACAGCGCCACACCTATCTACAGGTTGCGTGTGGTATTGCATTTCAGTCCTTTTCATTGCAATGGTCAGAACTGCAATACCACACACAACCTGAGGGCTGGGGTGGTGCTGTTTTTTTTTTTTTTTTTTAAAGAAAGCAGCCCTGCTCCTCTAATCCTGGACAACCCATTTATTAGCCCAGCAAACAACCAAGTGATTTCTAGGCCTCACCGGGCTTACTGGCCACGTCACCTACCTCCTCCGTCAGATTCCTTAACGCTTTGCTGTCTGTGAGGCTCCCCGGCTGCCCCTCGTATTCGCCGATTAGACGTTGTTCCCGCTCGTTCAGCAGGTTCTCTCTCGCCCTCAGCCGTGCGACGCTGTCTCGTGTCTGCAGAGCATCAGACGGTTACATTGTAGTCAACGCCACGAGAACCAGACAATGCACATGATCAGCAGCTCATAGACTCTAATAGGACATCTCCACGGTAAATAGAAGTCCTTGGATCGACCTCTACCGGCAAGATGTCAAATAAAGTGATGATCTGTTCCTGGGAAAGCTGAGTGAGAACTAATAGAACTGCCAGTACAGCTCGACACCCCACTTTCCTAGACCCCTGAATGGCCAATCTGTCTAGTGATACCTCCCTGAGCCCCCCATATCCCGGAGTTATCGGACAGATTTCATCACGGGGGTCTTCAATCGGAGGGTCTTCAAAACGACAACTGGACTGAACCGCAGGTCCACGTCATGTCAAATAGCGCAAATCTCCCGACAAATCCCGGCTCCTCCTCACCTTGAAATCCGGCATCTCCGCCAGGCGTGGATATTCTCTGCCAAGCGATAATCGTGTGCGGGTCCCGGGGCCGCCGTAGCGGGAGATCAGGGCCGTGGGGTCTCCTATTTGGCTTCCGATGCAGAATTTCTCTCTGTGTTTCTCCAGGAGCGGGAAGGAGCGGAAAACCATATTACAGTCGTGGCATCGCTGACCGCCCAAATCCTCCATCCTGCCTGCAGTACGAGAAACGAGAAGCCGGCCGGTCAGTCCCACACACCCCTCCCCCAGGGGGATTCAGCGCAGTAACGTCCGGTGGGTGCAGGTCATATGAGGGGAAAGTGGCGCGAAAAAAATGGCGCAGCGGCTTTAGATTCTTGGGGGAAAAAACAAACAAAACATAAGTCAGTTCGGAGGTGACCCCGTTTTTATAAAATGATCCATGATCTATACGGAGCCGCGTAACGGAACAAAACCGAAGGAAAATCCTGAAAAACTGCCAAAAGTCCACCAAAAAAAAAATAAATCATAAACCTGCGCGGCCGCCAACACCCACAGGGTCACTCACGGGTCACCATCAATTCACTGGGTCACCGATACCTCAGATGGTCAGTCACTCATAGATGTAACTCACACCCCAATATGGGTCACTATCCCTCATATGGGTCACCTACACCCGAATACCCGTAACTATCACTCATAGGAATCACTTACTTGGCGTCGCTCACACCCCACACGGGTCACTGTCACTTATAGGAGTTACCCACACCGGAATACCCATCACTCACAGGGTCACCCTCACCCCACACGGGTCACCGTCACTTCTAGGGGTCACCCTCACCACACACGGGTCACCGTCACTTCTAGGGGTCACCCTCACCCCACACGGGTCACTGTCACTTACACTCCAGAGTTCATGTAAAGTTTGCAGGCAGCGGCACCAGTCTCCATGGATACGGCGGGATGGGATGTGGGTGGAGTTTAAAGTATAACCTGAGCTCTGATTGGAGCGCAAGTTGGTAGGATTGTACCATTGCTTCCGTTGAGGGGGAGGCATCTTTGGCTCTTGTACTGTGGGTAGTCTTCGTGTTATTGACAGCCGGTACCTTTTCCTTATCGCATACACCCCATTCGGCCACCCGAGGAGCTCCTGCTGCCGGGATATAGCGCTCCCTTGTAAACAAAACAGGGTGACACCTATAAACACTGGAGTAAAAGAGAACAGTGGTGTTGCCCTAAGCGACCAATCAGATCACAGCTCTCATTTTTATAGGGCTGAGGGCAAGTTGATGAATGAAAGCAGCGAGCTGATTGGTTTATATCCAAACAAAAACAATCGACTATGGACAATATATATTTTTCAATTGACTCTTTTTTAAGTTTCGGTCACAGGATTCGCGCTCAGGGCGGGACTCGCGCTCAGGGCGGGACTTTCATCCGTAATATGGACACTAAAATGCTGCCATCGAACTGTCCATAAGGCCCCATTAACCCAATTAATACCTTGTGTCGTTTTTGCAGACGCTTGGGATTCATACGCCGGTTTACCTTTTTTAAGCTGTATTAAAAGCGCAGCCGACTACAGCGGCAGCCTGCGCGGTATACGCTTCTGCAACATGGCCTTATGTCTGGTACGTGTATTGTATACGTCAAGGGTTTTGCGTTTGGAATTTTTTTACAGCGTATGCATCGACCGCCATGTGAACTGAGCCTTACATCACACAACGCGGGAAAACAGACCCAAGGTGACGCATAACACGCTAGAAGCAGCGACATCACAGAACTGCTCATCCAAAGCGTCATAGATTGGGGTCTCCAGGTCCGAGCAGCCTCACCCAAACCGGCGATCAGCGACTGCCACGTCTGGCAGAGGAGGAATGATGGTCGGGGTCTTCCTGGTTTGGATCCTTTGCTCCAGTGAAGAAAAATCGTAATTCTGCGGCTACAATGATGTCTATTGGGAGATTGGGAGTTGTTGGCCTTGTGAAAAGTTTGGGGGGAGGGAAAAGGAAAAATCAATTCCTTTCCAGGTTTGATTCTGATAATCAAGCAGATAATAACAATAGCACTTACAGGTGACCGGAGCAGATCTAGCAGATAAATCTGCCCAGTCACCTGCAAGTGTTATTATTATCCGTTAAATCTGCCCGGTCACCTGCAAGTGCTATTAACGGATAATAATAACACTTGCAGGTGACCGGAGCAGATCTAGCAGATAATAGCACTTGCAGGTTACTGGGGCAGATCTGGCGGATAATAATAGCACTTGCAGGTGACCGGGGGCAGATCTGGCGGATAATAATAGCACTTACAGGTGACCGGGGGAAGTTCTAGCGGATAATAATAGCACTTGCAGGTTACTGGGGCAGATCTAGCGGATAATAATAGCACTTGCAGGTCACCGGGGCAGATCCAGCAGATAATAACACCTACAGGTGACCGAGGCAGATCTAGCGGATAATAAGAACACTTACAGGTGACCGGGGCAGATCTAGCGGATAATAATAACACTTGCAGGTTACTGGGGCAGATCTGGCGGATAATAATAGCACTTACAGGTAACCGGGGGCAGATCTAGCAGATAACACTTGCAGGTTACTGGGGCAAATCTAGCGGATAATAGCACTTGCAGGTTACTGGGGCAGATCTGGCGGATAATAATAGCACTTGCAGGTGACCGGGGGCAGATCTGGCGGATAATAATAGCACTTACAGGTGACCGGGGGAAGTTCTAGCGGATAATAGCACTTGCAGGTTACTGGGGCAGATCTGGCGGATAATAATAGCACTTGCAGGTGACCGGGGGCAGATCTGGCGGATAATAATAGCACTTACAGGTGACCGGGGGAAGTTCTAGCGGATAATAATAGCACTTGCAGGTTACTGGGGCAGATCTAGCGGATAATAATAGCACTTACAGGTAATCAGGGCAGATCTAGCAGATAATAATAACAACACTTGCAGGTTACCGGGGCAGATCTAGCGGATAATAATGTCAGGGATCAACCATCCTGTATCCAGAGGAGAATAGGGAAAGTTAGGACCACTCCGACACCTTGGAAGTCCAGGAACAAAGGGGGGTTACTCATCAGGAGTAGCTCGTCTCAAGCTGGTGAAAAAATCCAAAACCCCTACCCGCCTGGTTCGAGTGGTCAGTGGTAGGTTGCTAGGCAAGACTCAGGGATAGAGTAATAATATTTTTAGGGGGGACTGTCAGGGATCATTACTATGTATATTGTCTGAAAAATATTATCCTCACACATATGTATATACATTTCAGTTCTTTGTGTAATATACTGATATATATAACAAGTTCTTTGTTCATGTCGGACACACCTATGGAAGACACCGCCCCCTGGAATGCAAGAGGAGTCTGCAGAAGAATGTACAGAAAAACTTATAGCTGAGGAGCGAATAGAATTTAAGCAAGTCCCACATCTATAGGGAGGGGCATGTGTCTTCTCTGTGTGTTTCTTTGTTCTGAATAAAGTTCAGTTCCTCCTGGCTGACATTGAAGCTGTACCTCAGACATTTGTGTGGTGTACTTCTCTCCAGGCATGCCTTCAGCTTTCAATTTACAGAGGTGGTTATTCGGTGTGAAATACAGACCTGACAATAATAGCACTTACAGGTGACCGGGGCAGATCTAGCGGATAATAATAACACTTGCAGGTGACTGGAGCGGATCTGGCGGATAATAATAGCACTTACAGGTGACCGGGGCAGAGCTAATGGATAATAACACTTACAGACGATCATTGAAAAACGTGTAAAAATAATAACATATTTAGTATCGACGCATTCATTACAACCCGTACAATAAAATGAACACAATATTTTCCCCACAGTAAACGCTGTTAAACGTAATTTGTCAGCAGCTCTGACGCCTCAACACTTCTAACAGAGATATAGAAGCGGGAATTGTAAATATACTTTTTGTCTAAATTTACGGCGATTGCAGGTGCCACGGAGGCGGGCACTTAATGTGGGCGTGCTTCTGGCTTCACACTGCATGCTGCCAGCCCCTCTGCTCTGAGTAAACGCTCTAGCAGTCTCCTGATTGGCCACTAGAGCAGTCACTCAGGCCAGAGAGGCATAACCTACCGCCGGACTGGGGGAAATTAAACGGTTTTTGGGTCATGCAACTTGCATGACCGAAACAATATGTATGTTTACAATGGCAGAATTGCTGTATATTTCTTACCTCCCACTAAAGTTCGACAATTCAAAGTACGCACCCGAAAAACAGTGCCATTAAAAAAACTAAAAAAACCCGCGAGGACAATTCTGATACTGTAACAAGAAAACCAGCCACGCTGCGTCCTGTGGTCCAGAGGGTAAAAAGGAACCTGTGTTTTTTATTTTTTGCCATTACATAAGGAGAATGGCAAAAAAATATCTAATTTCATTTGGTTCTTCCACTTGATATTCTAATGTAGTCGAGATAACCAATAATACATAAAATAATCCCCAAAAATACCAAGTATGTTCACGTTTGCTGAATGAAAGACTTTCATGTAAATTGAGCGGAAGGTTTAAATACACGAGATGTTTTTTTTGCAAATTACAGAAAACCATTTTTTTTAATTATTATTATTAAATAGCACAGCTCTAATAGACGGGTCCAGCACTATATCAAGAACAGCCGCTGTACCCGGCCAAAGGGGAGTCCGGTGACAACCGTTCTGGAAATAGGTGGGGGTCGCCTCAAATCCCCCTTCAGATATTTACGGCATATCCTGTGGATATTCCATAAACACCCAAGTTGGGGATGCCCCTTTAAGGCTCTTTTACCTGCATGGCAGTAAAGCAGTTGGGCTCAAACGTTTACGTGCTGACAGCGACAAGGCAGCGAGTAAAAAAAATGAAGGACAAGGATTAAGGCCTCATGCACAAGACGGTAGCCATGTGCACAGCCGTGACTTTCGGGTCTGCCGGGGGCGGAGTGTCACCCGCGAGCCGCCCGTAAATCGCAGGCTGTGCACATGGTCGCGTCCCGGACCGCAGACAGAACGGACAAGTCTTATTACGGCCACCTTGGAAACCACAGTCGTGTGCATGAGCCCATAGAAATGAATGGGGCCGCAATTCTCCCGTGGAGTTGCAGGGGAACTGTGGCCGCAAAAGCACATTCGCTGCATGCGGCCTAAGAATTATTTTTGGAGGCTTTGGGAAACCCCCCCATTGTGCATGACGTGGGTGCAATATGGCATAGGACACCAGTATTGTGATATGGCATCTATTTTACACAGCACGCAACTGAATTGGAACGTGCGCAGCTTTGATTATTTTATGATTTAACTTTTTTAGGAAGGAGAAAGGAGTTCACTTTTGATTTTGGGAAGAGGGTGCTAACATTTGGCACCGATTTAGTAACAAAGGCCCAATTTCTTCAGTTGTCACATTAGTAGGATCAAGTTGTCACCATGAGATACTGGTCTAAACAATTGCAGTGTGCTATTAAGGCCGATTCACACGGCCATGCTCGGTCCGTGTTATAGGGACCATGTGTCGGTTGTATTTCCCGGACCAACCACAGTTCAGGGAGCCGGGCTCCTAGCAACATAGTGATCTACGATGATGTGAGTCCCTGCCTCCCCGTGGGAATACTGTCCCATACTGAAAGCAAACATTTCCACGAGGGGGGGAGGGACTCACAGGATCACAGATAACTAATGTAGTCAGTCACTGACATGTCAGAAGTTTTGATCGGTGGGGGACCGAGCACTGAGACCCCCACCGATCGCTGAAACGAAGCGGTAAAAGTGCTCGTGTGAGCCGCTTTATTTCTGATCGGCTTTCCTCGGAAAGCCAAGCAATCAGTGTACAGGCACAATAGAAAGTCTATGAGTCCGTACACCAACTGCCCGGCTCTCCATGGAAAACCGATTGGAAACCAAGCGGCTCAATGCTTACACGAGCGCTGCTGCCGCTTTGTTTTAGCGATCGGTGGGGGTCTCAGTGCTCAGACCTCCAGCGATCAAAACTTCTGACAGGTCACTATGAAATGTCAGAAGTTTTCTGAAAGTGGAGTTACTTTAAATGTGGTTTTCCAGTCTTGGACATTTATGGCATAGCCACAGGATATGTCATAAATGTCCGATAGGTGTGGGACCTGCATATATCTCAAGAACGGGGTCCCCTAACCCCCATTTTAGCTTACTCCGCTCTGCTGCCTCCCGGCCACTTCCTTTTTAGGTCATCAGTAGTTACTGAAACAGCGTAGCACACCGTAACTCTTATCCACTTCTACGAGAGTTACGGAAACCGCGTAGCTCAGCTGTTTCCTTAACGCCCGACAACCTAACCAGGATGTGGCCGGGGGGCAGCGAGAGTGGAGTAAGCTGCAACAGGGTTTAAGGGGCCCCCGTTCTAGAGGTAGGTGCAGGTCCCAGAGGTGGTACCCGCATCTATCTGAGTTTTATGGCATATCCTGTGGATATGCCATAAAGGGATTTTCCCATCTTGGACGTTTAAGTAAAGTGCTTGTAAATATTCACGTGCAAAACCTTTCACAAAAACCAATAAAAAAAATTACACCCAAAACAAACACCCCACAACATGTGGGACCAGGGTTTTCCGGGACTTTTCCTGCAGTTTTCAGCCCCGGTCCCTGACCCCTCGCCTCCAGTCCTACAACAGAAGACGACACGACTTGCGTTTGCCAAACTGATGCAAAATATTTATTCCAGGTTATTGGCTGCAGTGCCGACGTCGCCCTCACATACAGGTAACCGCTTTTCTTTAAATCTGTAAATAATGTTATCAAAATAATCTTCTGAAATCTTCCCCAACAATGGGCTTTTTTTTTTTTTTTTTGTTTATTTTTTTTTACCCAAATCGTTTTATTTTACAATCCACCCTGAATGTCAAGGCTTTGAGAAAAAGAAACAATTCTGAATATCTCACAGATGCAAATCCATTCCCCTTTAAAACAAAATACAAGCCGATAGCTCCAAGACAAAGTACCCGCCGAAACCAGCGCTGCAGAACATGGACGTGTCATCACGTTCGGGATGATCGCAATAAAAAAAAAAAAAAAAGTGAGCATTTATCCAAACAGTGATTGATTTTAGTGGGTTAACTTTGATTTCATTTGAACCAGAAGCCTCGCTGCCGGCAATTAACGTGTCAAACTCCATTAATAACAAGGAGGACAGAAGGGGAAAACCAAAAAAAAACAAAACCAAAAACCATCCCAGTGGCCTCCAGAGCTCGTACAAAACACGGTTTGTGTCTAGGAAGCATGGAGACAACGAGCGCACCCCTTTCCCCCAAAAAAAGCTGTGACACCAAGTCCCGTTTTTCACAAAATACTCAAGAGCTATTCTGAAAGCCGGAGGCCGCCGCTCCGGCCGCCGAGGACCCCAGACTGAGAACACAAGAACGTGTTTTTATTTCGCCCATACTCTGGAGACACAGTAAGTACAATGCAGTAAAGAGGCGCGAGGCAAATTTTGCTGCGTGTTTTTTTTTTTAAATATCAAGATTCGTCGTCTGAAGTGTCTGTGCTGCTCGCGTCGGACTCTGAGCACTCGCTCGGGTCGGGAGTCAGAGGGCCACGCCAAGCAAAGAGCAGAGCGCATCTTCGGGGCTGCCTGAGGAAGCCGTTTTGTCTGGTGCCGTTTCTTCTTAGCTTTAAGACAAAAATGTGAAAATGAAATAATTTTAAAAAAAAAAAACTTTACAACTTTATAAAAAGGAGGAGCGTTACAGTATGAGAAATTCATTCAAAAGAGACAACCGACATAACTGCAAAAACGCTGCTCAGAACAGAATATCACCAGGATATGCAATAAACGTTTTTGATTGGCAGGTTCCAAAAACCAAGGGTGCGGCAGTTCCACGCTCAGTGGGTAGCCGGGAGCGTCACTGTAAGGGCGGGTTCCCACGGATCAGATCTTCTGCGTAAAAATCACGCAGCGTATCCGACCTGGAACCAGTGCGATTTTTCAGATGGAATTTAGACTGCGTAAAAAAAAAAAAGCGCTCATACTTAACCCCTTCCTCCTTTGACGTCCTCTACGATGCCCGGGATTGGCTGCAGCAGTCACATGGGATGAAAAGTCATCCCAGGAGGCCGGACTGCAGGAAGGAGGAGGGCGTTCTGGGTAAGTATGATTTAGTGTAATTTACCTGCTGGGATTTAATGTGGAACTCCTGCAGTTCCTCTTCAGTGAGGGGCAGACAATCCTCATCGTTTTCTGGAGACTCCTGCCATCCCATTTCTTTCAAAAGTCTGAAAAACAAAAAACCGAGCAAACAATTAAACCTGCACAATTCACAGAGCAGCGATGAACGACGTCTATTACCGGCCGCGCTCATCTGGAGGTTCTTTACACAAAACATAGAGATCGTTCAGATTTCAGAATATCTCGCAATTGCTTGAGTTGGAGGAGATTGGGTTAATAGCAGTTTCGGGATATTAGTATTAAGCAGTTCTCTACTATAATCTAATCTTAAGGCCGGGTTCACACGTAGCGTAAGCCCCGGGGATTTTCCACAATGGATTTCATGGCTGAAAATCTGCAGCGTATTCCAGTAGTAGGTGAAATTTGAACAAAACGAATCCACGCGCTGCGTAAAAAAAATGAAAAAAAAAGCCACAAAAAAGGGTTCATTGTTCATACTGCGGTACGTTTTTTTTAATCCGCAGCATGACAATTTAGGCTGCGGAATCGCTGCTTTTCTGTTGCAGGTTTTGAATTCAATGGGGAGGTAAAACCTGCAACAAAAAGCGAGCGTTGCGATTTTTGCGTTGGAAAAGCTGCGATTCTGCTACGAAGATTGAAACTCAGGAAAAAGAACAAAAAACATTAAAAAAACAAAAACTCATGTTTACTCAGATCCATTCCTGCGTCAAGACCGGCCTCCAGGGATGACATTTCATCCCATGTGACTGCTGGAGCCGGCCAATCACAGGGGTTAAAATGTCACCCCAGGAGGCCGGGCTGCAGGATGTCAGAGGGACACGTCGCTATGGTTATGGCCGGGGTAAGCACAAACGTGTTATTTATTTTTTTTTTTCTTAGCGCTGATTTCTGCAGCAGAAGTTCCGGCCGAAAAATTGCACCACAACGTTGTGCGGTTATTCGGACGGAATGTGCTGCAGGTTTTAGGTCGGATACGCTGCATAGTTTTACGCAGTGTATCGGACATGTGTGAACCCGGCCTTAAAGTAGCTCTGAGCTGGTGGCACACTAGTATATGTTATTTTGCATTGTCAAAGCAAATGTATCCAGACGTGAATCTGTAGGTTTATGCCAAAAGGACGACGATCACTAAAAGGGATGAGCCAAAAAAAAAAAAAGGACGTCGACCTGTCACTATCAGTGATATGGACATGTGCTCTATTTCTATACGTACCTGTGCTCGGCTTCCAGTGAGTAGGACAGCCGGTCCCTTCTCTCCTCCCCAGAGTCGGAGAGGCCGTTGTGATGGCCGCCCACATTAATGTGCTCTGCAGAATTGGCGTTATGATCCAAGGGACACCGACTCTGCACCTGTCCAGAGGCAAACACTTTATTAATTACTAGATTTTCACAAGGAAAACGACCATATATTTATAATAATGATCCATATATATATATATATAGTACGCGGACACCCCCCACTAAGAGGCACAGGCAGCCCTGCAATCATCACACACACCATCAGTAGAATGAGTGGTACTGAGGAGCTCAGACTGGCACCACCATAAGATCGCCCTGATCCCCTGTAAGAGATGTTCTTGTAAATGAAGGAGTTCAAAAGCAACAACTGAGTTGTAAAGTGGCCACACAAGATGAGGGCAGAGTGCTGAAAAGCAAAGGGCATGTGCTCAGGTGCAAAGCTCAAGACAGAGCTCCAAACGCCTCTGAAAATGAGAGCTGCTGAAGAACTGCCCATCAGTGACCTCACGGAGGTTTCCTCAACCAAGCCGGAGATCACCAGAGATCAGTGGTCCCCAATCTGCAGCTCCCCAGCTGTTGCAAAACTACAACTCCCAGCATGCTGACCGTTTGCACATTGTAACAGCTGGAGAACCATGTTGGGGATCACTGCAGCCGTGCTCCAAAATCTATAGTGAAGCCTCCCAGCTGTGTGAGCAGCACAAGGGCGGGAGGGGGGGGGGGGGGCTGCTATACACATCTCTGTAGTGACACACGGTGACTTCGGGGTCTACATACTTTGCTTAAAGCCCAACCATGAGACTATACGGACTGCAGTTTACGCCTCTTACATCTTCCAGTTTCTCTCCGTTTCTATCCTCGGTCTGGTCGGCGTCCTGCTCGTCTTTTAGTGCCTTCAGAAAGTCGCTCTTCTTATCTGGGACGCGTCGAGTCATGCGGGTGAGGCGTGAGATGCTGAGCTCCAGTGGTGGGGTAACACTGGCAGTGCCCTGTGCAAGACGAGAGGGAGAAAACCACAAGTTCTGATCAGTAAGGAAAGACGTGACGTATCCGGACCCCAAGGCCTCTTTCACACAAGCACGGCAGTTTTGCGCACATAAAAAAAAAAAAAAAATGCAGCGTTTTTCCTGCGTTGCAGTTCCGTGTGGCATCAGTGTACGGTGCGCGTCTGCGTTTTTTTACGCACTTATGTCATACGTTTATTTTTGTCAGCAAAAAAACGAGAAGGTGTTTTATTTTTTTCCTCACTTCTTTAGAATTTAAGGGGTTAAGCCGGCCGAGTCAGTGATCTTTGATTCTGCCCGTTGCAGTGAGGTGTCGGCTGTACAAGACAGCCGCCACCAGCTTAATACGGAGCGTGCTCAGCCGTGAGCCCGCTCCATACCTCCGCTTATCGGCTGTCACGTACATGTAAGTAACATGTCGTTAAGGAGTTATCAAATTGCAAGAACTTTTTTTATCGCAATTGACAAACTTTAGTTAGAAGGGTTGTCCAGAACTAAATAAACATGGCTGCCTTCTTCCAAGAACAGCACCACACCTGGTTGTGTGTGGTATTGCAGCTCAGCTGCAGTCTCTTCAATACAGCTGAGCTGAAATACCAGACCGGGAATCTATGGGCAGGTTATTAAAAGAAAGCAGCCATGTTTTCTAAGCCTGGACAACCCCTTTAAGCCTGGACAGTTGCAGATAACGGTTCTGTCTGTGGCGCGCCGGATGCCGTTCTTGGCTTTGCTTGTAGATATTCAGTTTGAATGTTTATCGTTACCTTAGTGGATGAGGTCACAGGTTTGGGAACCAGGTTTTTGTACACGATTGGCCCGGAAGGGCTGGTCTTGTTATTTCCATTGGAAAGGTGAGGTACAGGAGATGCAAATGCAGCGGAGAAAGCGGATGGATCGTCCTTTGAGAGCTTTTTGATGACCAGCATCTTGAGTGGCTGCTTGGCACTGGGAGGATTTTCTAAAAATAAATACAAAAATTATGAAAGGGCCGTTGGCATAGACGTAGCACATCCACTTGTTAAAGGGTTTTGTAGAGGGCACAACGGGACTGGTAACTCCAGAGAACGACGTCACAGGTCACCCGGGGCAAGAACGGCTCTGCCGCGTCACCACCACTTTTCCCCTGCTAAAAACAATATTCTTTTTGGTTCATACTCTATGATAACACTGAGCTGCCAGACCACTGGGGCAGGGGGTGTTGCCATGGGGACATATCATGCAATGTCTCCCCACAGGAGGCCTGTAAATGTAAAATGTGACTGAAGGGGCTGAAACATGTCAAAACTTCCCATCAATGGAGGTCTGGGCAATAAGACCCCCTATGATTGCTAGAATGGAAGGGCTACGATGTTCTTCCCATTGGTGTGACTGACTGTAAACCCCAAACATTGTAAACTGTCAGTAACCAAAGTAACACTGCACCTGCAGAAAGATGAGGAATTCGGAATACAGCTCTGGATGTGACTGGAGTTCAAGACGACATAATGCAAGTTAGTTAACATTACACAGACTATAAATGATGTAAACAGAGAAATGAGACGTAAAGCGCTCCAGAGTCACTAAGAATCTCCCTGCAGCGACCGCTTTCTATTTCACTGTTCATTCCACTACTGGGTCTCACTTTGTATCATGTTGATTTGCATCTTATCTTGTACATGTAAAAAAATAAATCTTCTAAACTAGGTTTAAAAAAAATAGTCAAATTCTCCCCCGCTACAAGTATTGTATTGACTGCATCAAATATGTAAGAAATTGTGTCCGTACCCCAGACTCCTGTCGGGGTCCCAGTCTGCTTGTTCTGAAAAACCTGCTTCCCGGGTTCAGGATTTAAAGATGGCTGCGAAAAACATAAAGGAGAACAACAAAAGTGTAATTAGCGAAACTGGAAAATTGTTCAAACTAAAAGCTGCCACCCACGTTGTCTATGGATATGTTGATCGCTAAGATCTCATGGATAATGGTTAATGACCGCCTAACACATCAGCTGGCGGGTACATTAGACAAATTTGATGCCATTTGGGACCCATGGAGGAACCACACATTTTCGTGAATACATAGAGATGGTTAGGAGACCCTTCTACCCTACACCTTTCCTTCCCCCCCTCCTTATCCTTCTTTTGTTTATTGTGTGTGTTTTGTTTTTCTCTCTTATATTTTTTCCTTAGAGGCCATGTTAAGGTACTCTATAAAGCAATGTGATGTCAAGATTGGTTACCTATGTTAGTAATGAAGACATTTATATACTATATATTTGGCAGAAGTGTTGACATCATGAATGATATATAATGTGAGATTTATTGGAGACCATGTTGGTCTAATACTTTGTTTAATTGTATTATTGATATGCAAAAGTTGAGACTCTGCGAGTCTGTGTTATTATTATATTACAAAAAACTGTTTAATAAAAAACTATTGAAAACAAACTAAAAGCTGCCCATAAATGTGACGTTTCCAATATGACTTGTCGCTCACGGTCGGTCTGTGGACTTCTTAAAGGCCGTGTACACTTTTGAAAACTTTTTTTTTTTGTTATAAAAATGTGTTTGGTGTAACTTTATAATTACTTTTTATTCTGAGACACAGCTGCTTTGTATCCTATAAAAAGAGCAGCTGTGTCTAGCGCGGAGACCTGAATCCGTCAGATCAGCGGGACTGATAGAGTCAGCGGATCCAGGTCTCAGCGCTAGATAGAGCCGCTCTATATACAGGCTACAAAGCAGCTATATCTCAAAATGTAAAAATTATTTTTAATGAAGTTATTAGAAAGTTGCACAAAACACACCGATACATTATTTAAAAAAAAAAAGTTTTCAAAGTTGTACACAGCATTTAAGTTAACACAACAAAACGCTGATTGTTCTCCGCCGTGATCTACGGCCCGGTCGACATCTAAATCAGCCTTTTCGTTGTCCAAAACCAAGAACGCACGGCCGGCTTTAGTTTATTGAGCCGCGTAGAAACCTGAGCCGCATCCACTCAATGTCCCCCCAGTTCTGCGACACCCTCTTCGCACCCCCCATTTTACCAGCAAAACACAGGTTTACAATAAACGTCACCACGTACAAAATCTTCCTCCTCAAACTGTGGCTTCTTCTTGTCCGCGTTCTTTTCCTCTCTGGTCTCAGACGGCTGCTTGTCCTGCAGGGAAGAGTTCTTCCGGAGAGCAGTGCCATTCCGGTGACGATGGCCGGCGCTCCCTGCCCCGTTACCGCCATTGCCTCCTCTTTGCACTGGGCCATCCTGCTGCCCCCGTGACGACCCATGCCACCCTGGATGCGACGAAGGGTTAGTGCCTTTCGAGACCCCAGAGTCCACTGAATCATGACGTAGAAGAGATGGCTGGTGCCAGGAGTCTGAGGGGCAAGATCAACATTGTACTTCTGCAATTCGTATAGTTAAAAACAGTTAGTAGCCAGTATGAGCAATCCTCTGAGCTTTTCCCATAATCCTTATCTACCACCTATCCACAGTGCGTGTGACTAATATCGGATAGACGGGGGTCCGACGACTGCTGGGCCCCCACCGATCACAAACTTACGGAAGTGCGCATGTTAAGCCACTACTCAATTTCTATGGGACTCGCAGGAAAGGCAAGGTAAGCCTGTTCTCATGATCGGTGGGAATTCCAGCGTTCGGACCCCTACCGATCACATAGGTGATAAAGATTATAGGAAAACCCCTTTAAAAGGGGTTGTCTGATCTAAGAGCCACTACAGAGACCCCCGGCAAACGGCGGCTGCAGGGGAAATATAGAATTACATGTAATTACAGTGTCCCAAGCGTGAGAACCCCCCCCCCCCCCGTCTATGAAGTCCCTGTACCCAAATCGGACGACCCCTTTATCAGCCTGAACTTGAGGACATACAGAAAGGAGCAGGTTCTTGTGTGTATGAAGCACTCGTCAGGTCTCCAATTCAGATTTTATTTTTTGTGGACAGTTCCCCATTGCACTGACACATTGTAACAAACGATCAGGACAGGAAGGAGATTTGTGCTGCTGTGTTTAACTCTGAGGATTGTGTAGACTGAAAAAAATGGCAACAAACCCTCAGCTGTCAGAAGTAATAGGATTGTACAGTTTAACAAGAATGTTTTCATTCCCGGACAGAAAACAGATCTTGAAAATAGTGAGGAATTAAAAACACAAAAAGGAGGGAATTAAAGCACTTGCGAATGTTTTTTAGCACAAAACGAGACTTTTGTATCAGATTTCGCACCAGATTTGCCTGTATAGACGGGGTGCCCAACATTCGTCAGTTCTGTGGGGGCAAAATGCGTGTGGCTTGAGTGGAGAAAGTGTTTCCGAATAGTTTATTAACTGCGACTTTTACAAAAGTCGCTATTTATTTGTGCTCTTTAACTCCACTTTATTAGTAGCGTAAAAAAGCAAGAAACCAGAAAAATGCCAAGACATGCGCATAGTCAGACCGGAGCCGCCAGCATTGTCAGCGTCGTGCTCGGAGCAGGCTGCGCTGACGGATTTTATGCTGAGCTCCATAGTATTCCCAGTGTCACCTGCCCGCAGCTCCTCCACACAGGAATTCTGAATGTACAATACACACACACACACACACACACACACACACACACACACACACACACACACACAATGTGGTATTGAGGGGGACTTGTAAGCCAGCAGAGCAGCCAGCGCTTCTCTGAACTATACATAGTCAAGGAGGAGGGGGGGGGGGGGTGATCACTCACGACCTCTGTCACACTGGCTGCTTCTTCCTCCTGATGGGAGTAGTAATAGGCATCCCCTCCCCCCTTGTTATTCCCCCTCCTGCACTACGGGCTACATATACAGACAGTGACGTCGCTGGAGCTGCCCTGGGAGGTGCCGCTGCCTTCTCCACCCTCCTAGTAGAGTCCTCATTGAGGAGAGAGATTCTCAGGGGTTATTATATATCACTTTTCAGATGCCGGATACAGTTCTAATTGCATAAAATGTATCAAGCTCCGTGCACCTCTTTTGTAATACTTGTTGTTGATTTGATAAAGTTGCACGAACGAACAATAAAAGTCTGGGGCTCACCTCCTGCGGTGCGTAAGGGACCGTTGTTGAAGAATCCATCAGAAGAATTGTGTCTCCTGCGGCTCACTCCCAACCGGCCCTCACCCCTAGGAAGGTGCTCTCCATGTTTCTCGACAACGCCTGCAGAGGACTGAGCCAGAGAGGAGACATGCTGAAAGCAATGACCGGTACATGCATTTAATTCATATAGAAATCCATACTGAGCGGGTGACTCCAGAGAGCAGCAGCTGTTTCCACCTTCTGCAGCTGATGACTATGGGCGTACTGAACAAGTGCTGCTTCTCTACAGACCCTGCCCAGCACTATACAATTATAGAATAGGCACGGAGAAAACTGCCGTGGACAATATGGCCGCTGTAAGTAATTGAAGTGGTTTGGAGTACCCCTTATCACATAAAAGACCCCCCCCCCAATAAGGAGCTCTAAACACCCCCCAAACTGAGGAAAACAAGCAATGCGATTCCCCTTATTGTACTCTATGGACTGTCCGATTGATGTGCTGATCTGCATTGGCAGCAGCCGCCACGTTCCCGCATGCTATATACTCAATGCTACGAGGAGGATGATGAGGGTTACCTTGGTGGACTGAGGTGTGGAGAAGCTAAGCCAAGCAGGAACAAAGTCATGCTGCGCCATTTAGGTTGTAGATCTTCTAGCACTGAATTGAGGCATTAATCCTCATGGCCAAGGCAGGGTCTGCTGAAAGACAATCAAAACCACCTTAAAGGTTAAATCCGGTCTCCGCAAATTAATGTTATATTTTCTGTATAATTAAAAGCTACACATTTTTTCCAATATACATTCTGTATTAATGTCTCACGGTTTTCAAAATCTCTGCTTGCTGTTCAGTAGGAACGCCGTTAGCTCACCTCCGGTGGATACAATTCTGTTCATGGTCATGTGATGGGCACAGAGGTGTTCATCACATGT
Source organism: Rhinoderma darwinii (assembly GCF_050947455.1). Lineage (NCBI taxonomy): Eukaryota > Metazoa > Chordata > Amphibia > Anura > Rhinodermatidae > Rhinoderma > Rhinoderma darwinii. The sequence continues at coordinate 4,186,718 of NC_134693.1, forward strand.
CCCTGTAACGAGCTGTGCACCTGTGTGTCCAAAACACGACCAGGACAGAATTGTATCCACAACAAGTGAGTGATGAATGTTCCTACGTGATAAGCAGAGATCTTGAAAACCGTGAGGAATTAATACAGAAAGTATATTGGAAATTTTTTTTATTTCATTATACAAAAAAACTGGAACCGAAACCCAGAGAACCCCTTTACAGAGAGAGAGAGAACTTGTCAGTAGGTTTGGAGTCACTAAACTACCATAATGCTGTTATGCAGCCAAGGATTCGTGTTCCAAAACCGGTCTACCTTAAAAATGGACGTGTAGGGAGCAGTTCATAAAGTCAATTACAAGTTACCAGGAGGAGTCCGGTGGCATGGAGTACATGAAGCCGAGGACAGTACACCCCACATGAGCCCCATGCCGCTCCCATCTCGGTAATTTACTTTACTATTCCTTAAACGTCAGTTTTTGGGGTACGGCAGGATTGGGACTGGCAGTTTAGTGGCCCCAAACCTACTGACAGTTTCACTTTAAGTGCAGCGGTCACATACAGAGCAGAGATGCAACCATACTGGAGACGCATCAGTATTAAAAACAGTGCGAAAATCACCATGTACTAGGAATTGGTAAAACCTCTAGGCACCTGGTTACCTTGTTATATTCCTTACACTGATCCGGAGTTACATCCTGTATTATACTCCGGAGCTGCACTCACTATTCTGCTGGAGGAGTCACTGTGTACATACATTACATTACTTATCCTGTACTGATCCTGACTTATATCCTGTATTATACTCCAGAGCTGCACTCACTATTCTGCTGGTGGAGTCACTGTGTACATACATTACATTACTTATCCTGTACTGATCCTGACTTATATCCTGTATCATACTCCAGAGCTGCACTCACTATTCTGCTGGTGGAGTCACTGTGCACATACATTACATTACTTATCCTGTACTGATCCTGAGTTATATCCTGTATTATACTCCAGAGCTGCACTCACTATTCTGCTGGTGGAGTCACTGTGTACATACATTACATTACTTATCCTGTACTGATCCTGAATTACATCCTGTATTATACTCCAGAGCTGCACTCACTATTCTGCTGGTGGAGTCACTGTGTACATACATTACATTACTTATCCTGTACTGATCCTGAGTTACATCCTGTATTATACTCCAGAGCTGCACTCACTATTCTGCTGGTGGGGTCACTGTATACATACATTACATTACTTATCCTGTACTGATCTTGAGTTACATCCTGTATTATACTCCAGAGCTGCACTCACTATTCTGCTGGTGGAGTCACTGTGTACATACATTACATTACTTATCCTGTACTGATCTTGAGTTACATCCTGTATTATACTCCAGAGCTGCACTCACTATTCTGCTGGTGGAGTCACTGTGTACATACATTACATTACTTATCCTGTACTGATCCGGAGTTACATCCTGTATTATACCCCAGAGCTGCACTCACTATTCTGCTGCTGGAGTCATTGTGTACATACATTACATTACTTATCCTGTACTGATCCTGAGTTACATCCTGTATTATACTCCAGAGCTGCACTCACTATTCTGCTGGTGGAGTCATTGTGTACATACATTACATATCCTGTACTGATCCTGAGTTACATCCTGTATTATACTCCAGAGGTGAACTCACTATTCTGCAGGCTTCAGAGCTGAAATCTTCCAGCAATCTATACTTGTTCAGTATCTGCGCATACACAGCGGGATTTATATTCTGGGAATTGTGATTGCAGCTCTTGGCTATGTCAGTAGTCATGCAGCTAACTGGCTTAGGAACTTACTACTGCCACTTAACGCTGGCTACAGACAGGAAATAATTTATAGTTGAAACATTCAGTGTTTGAGAAATTAATCCGTGCAGAATGTTGGACCTAAAAATGACGGTGTTTTATGGTGAATCTCCACTTTCAGTAAATATTTGCACCGTACAATCTCCTTGTGCAGTGTAGTGTGGAGGCGACTTACCCTTTAGTCTGAGCACCCAGGGCAGCACCTTCCAGTATTGTAGTCCAGGTGAGAGGATGCTTGAGAGGTTTCACTATTGGGCAAGAGGGCGCAAGGGCAGCCCCTCGAGAAGACTGGCAGGGAACAGCCCCAGCTTGCCCTTTATTTTGAACGTGCCATTTTTTCAAGTGCTCATTTTGATCCAAACCACAAGAAAAAAAAAAGAAAAAATTACAAAAAAAATAAAATAAAAATTCAAGTGGTCACATGGGGTAAACAACCTATCAGACCAGTACGAAAAAAAAAAAAAAGGAATAAAAAAAAAAAATTCACAGAATTCCACGTTCACCTCATGAAACAGACATGAGGGTCATTAAGTAGTCAATACGGAGAAGTATCAAGGTCATACAAAAAAATCCATCCGGTCTCTTGCGGACGTTGGGTCAGGGACGCAGAGAGGACGATGCTGGTAGTGTCCGCACTGGTACTAATCCTCTACGAGGGTGTGATGCCTTCATTAAATTAAAAAAACAAAAAATTCAAGTGGCATGTCAAGTAAAAATATGAAAAAATAATAAATTCCAGGAGTTGAACACGGGGCTCACACGGGCGGACAGTTACGATAACGCGACCACCATGACTGGAGACGGAGGCTTTACATAGAGAATCCACCAAAAAGACCCAAAAATTCAGTCATGTGCCTGATCAACATTGGAAAAACTACAAGAGGGTCAAGTATCGGCCGCCTCTGGTTGAACTTGTGTAGCGCGGCGCTGGCGAGGATTCTTTCTTTACGTCTCTTATTGCGGGCTGCAGAATCTGCAAAAAAAAACACAAACATTCAAAAAGTACTCGCCAGGAAAACGTATTTAAAAACCCTCAGGGCATGCTGGGACTTCTAGTGTCACAAGTTACAGACAACTGCTTTAGGCGCCACTCAAAGGCCATAATGCCGACGTATTACGGAGGAAAGTCCCGGCCTGACCGCAGGTCTAATGACCCAAAACAGCATCTGAGATCTCCCGTTAATGGAGAATAACTACAGAATACAGGGCCGCAACAGCTCAATATGGCGGCACACAGTGCGGAGCTCTAGGGACTAGGCTTCATGCGATACCAGAATCTGGACTTCGATAACGATACGGATAGTACACAGGCATTTATCTATATACTGATAGTACACAGGCATTTATATACTGATAGTACACAGGCAGTTGTTAGGACAGACCTATTATGCCCTAACAGGAAATATGGTCAGACAGCCCTGGGGTCCTTCAATGGACCCTGGGCTGTCTGCCCATATATGGTATGTCCCTCAATTGCGTCACAGGCATCCCCCCCCCCCATCTCATTTTCCCCTTGAATGCTGTGGTGGCGGTCCAGTTTGATCACAGCATTCAGGGGAACAGCGGAGATGAGGTTTCACGAACATGGGGGTGTTTTGCAGTGCGCCCGTCATGTTCTGTCCACATCACCTCAAGCGGACAGCGCACGCACTTGTCAGGACTCAGGTGCATCACACAGCCGCAGCCCCGCTCTAACAACAATCATGTGGCGGCACAGCTTAGTATCGAAATACATGAAATAACGCAATCGAACCGTGTGAGGGTGCGCGGCATCTAAACAGCATCGAAGTTTTGATGCATCCCTAGTAGGGACGAGGCGTCAGGGAGCTGCGCATGGACATCCCATGGGACGAGTCTGTCCGACATCAATCATTGCACAGTCACCGCCCAGCTCTCGTTATTCGGTCTGAAGAGCATCGGAGCCTCTTGAACCGAGTCCTGCAGATTTTCGAGCATGCGCACACAGGGCAATCAATAAAAAAAAACGAAATTCAGCGCAAATCGGGTTCTTCGATTATTTTTCCCCCGGTTTCAGCTGTATCTCGGTCCTCAGGACGCAGATACGGTTGAAACCAATGGTAGAGCAGGGAGCCATAAGGTCCCTGCTCTACCATTCTCGAAATAGGACTTAGATGGCGTAGCATGCAAATAAAGGGCGTGGCATGCAAAGGGGTGTGGCCTAAATAATCATAAATCGAGGTTACATGTTCAATCAGGATTTTGATTTAGGCCCCGATCGCCCAGCCCGATGCTCACATGAGCCGGTGATGGCGCGGCAGGAAACTTCACCCCCACAGTAGGAAATAAATAAAAAGTTTGTTTTATTTTGGCTGCTGTTCAGTATTTTATAAAATCCCATCTGTGGCAAAGCCGAGGACATGTGACCGGGAACTGAGCCGACACGTGATTGGCTGACACCTGCGGGCACCGGCAGGGTCATTATTCATCAGGGCAGGGAGTGCGCTCTGCCGACACCTGAACGCCCAGCACCGAGCTCGTTACATAATATCACACGAGACCATTACATCACTCCGCAGGTAAGAACAGGACGGACGAGTGCTACACGCAGCCAAGACAGCAGCGCTCGCCGCGCACGCAGCACCGGGGAAAAAAAATGCTGCTTAACTGCTCAGATCCAAATCAGCCCCCAAAGTAAAGTCATGGAGGACACGTATTAAGACGGGTGCAGAGCAAGAGTGGAGAACTTGTCCATGGGAACCAATCAGATTCCAGCTCTTGTTTTTCAGGCCCTTTGGATAATAAAGGCAGCGTCCTGATTGGCTGTCATGGCAACTACTCCACTTCTCCCCTGTACCAAACATCCCCCCCCCCCATTGAGCGGTTTTGCAGATCCTTCGCTCGTGCAGGGCTGGCGTCTTATCTACAGGAGCGTACATCTGCCCTGCTGCCTCTTCAGAGCATTTTCTGCTGTCTTGCATTGTAGGAGACAGTGTTTACAGCAGAGTGCATTGTAAAATATCAAGGGAATAAAGAATGCAGCTCTGGATGTGAGTGGAGTATGAGACATGATGTACAGCAGTTTCTCCGGATTGGGCAGTGCTACAAGTAAAAGGGGTTTAACAGTTTCAGCAAATAAATATTTTTCTCTCTTCAATGATGTTATACAAATTTCCAAAAGATTTTCTGTATTGATTTCTCAAGATCTCTGCTTGCTGTCATTTTTTATAGGAACATTCATTGTTCACGTCCAGAGAACATAAAACTGTTCTGGTCATGTGATGGACACAGGTGCACGGCTCGTTCGGGTGCCCATATACATAGTGGCCGTGTGGCAGTCGAGTGCCCCGTGGCCAGGAACCGAGCAGTATTACAGTTTTTGCTCGAGAAACTTCTACAGGTAAGGGCCTGTTCACATCAGCGCTGGCTTTCTGTTCAGGTTTCCATTTTTCCGACTGAATCAATAGCGGAGGCGACTGCGCTATTGATTCAGTCGTTAAAACGGAAACTTGCCGGAATGGTGACTAACGGAAACCATTAGCAATATTTCCGTCACCATTGATATCAATGGTGACGGAAACGGAAGCTGTGGTTTCAGTTTGACTTTCCGTTGCGGGGTTCACCCGACGGAAACCTCAGACGGAACCCCGGAACGGAAAGCGAACACTGATGTGAATAGGTCCTAAAGCATAGTCTTTCAATGTATGAAATTCTGTCTTAAAAGGGTTCTCCGTTTTGAACAATCCCTAGAAGGTTCCTTGCCAATAAACTGATCACACTGCCCCCCGGCGATCAGCTGTAATCTGTGGGTAAACCTGGCAGTAAGTGTTCAGCTTCCCTGCAGCGCCACCACAGGAGAAATGAAGTATTACACAGTGTCTATTCATATCAATGTGTTATCTGTGTAATACAGGACAGGACGGGTCCTCCAGAGAGAGAGAGACGCTCTATGTAACTGCTCTCCATTCTGATCAAGAGATGAGGACCCTGAACAGAGGACCCCCGATATCTCAGGATTCACTAATATGGGGTATGGAAATGGGTCTCTATACTAGACAATCCCTTTAACATGTAGGAGACAGATGATTTGACCCCAAGCGTCGCTGCCGCCTTCTTCTAGGGAAATTCCACCCGGCAGGTATTAGAGGTACGAGAAATCCAGGCAAGAAGGAGGATTCTGTTCCTGCCAATCTCCACCGGGCGCTGCCCGGGCCCCGCTGATCCGAGATTTATTAATTCCACAGCTGAAAACCCAGCTACTGCATGGCAACCAGATTATTACATGTCCTGCTCACACAGCTGAGGGTTTGTTACAGTGTAGGTAAGAGCTATTGGCCAGGAATCAAGACCGGGTAGAGATTTGTGCTGTGGCAGTCAGAGGATTGTCTGTGAACGGGTTTTCAGTCCTTGAGAAAAATAATTAATTTTCTGTCAATGACAGCAAGCAGAAATCTGGAAACTGCGGGGACTTCTGTGTATCAGGAAGTGGCAGAACTTTTCGTTATGCAATAATTCCAGTTCAGTTACAGACGCCTGGAGTAGTCATCATCTTCCTTATAGTCTCAATATTCAGACACATTAGCTGCTGTTTTGCATGAACCTCGTCACATTTGCAGAACTCCACAATGTCCCATACGAGGCTAATATGTCATATGGATTAGGGGAGCAGCAGGAGGACCTGCCTGTGTGCTGGAATAACCACGAGAACACCCCGAGGGCACAAAATCCCCATCACGACTGATAAACAAGTCGATCCGTAAGAGAAGAGCGACACTCCACGCAGCAGATCGAGGGGGGACATAGTTATACGTCACACCACCCACAGTTTATGTCAATTAAGCTTAATTATTTGTTTCTGAAATTTAAAAATCACGAAAAGTTCTACAACTTTCTAATAAAGTGTTTCAATCCATTTTCAAAATTTCTGCTTGCAGTCAGTGAATGGACACATGAAAGGTTTACACCAAGAGGCTGAAACGCTGCCCTGATCACGCCCCATTGGCGCAGGCTTGTGGCGCGAGATCTGATACATTGTGACGGAGCTTTGCTCAGACAAACATCAAAACCTTTGCACGATGACAATGTGTTAGATCTCATACAACGAATAGAGAGCAAGGAGCGAAAAACAGGGGCGAGCGAGCGGCTCTACATTCAGCATCAGGCTCACTTATTATTTTAGGGCGTATGGAGGCCACAATTGGGTTCCCAGCTCGTGCACAGACCCCCGCACATCCTTGCACTACATCTGAGCGGACACCATGTAATACTATACATCTCCTGCAGCAGCTGCACACAACTTCCCCCGGTGACCTGCTGATTGACGGGGCAGCTTGCAGTGCGGTCCCATTAGAATCACCCCCTTTAAAGTAAGTCTCCAGGTCGCCCTCAGTCTATAGGAAATGTTCTTCTCGCTAGGGGTTCAGTTACTAGTAGTTTATAATCATTCTGGAAATCGTCTCTCTATGTACTGACTTCATGCTGAGCTGGTCTATATACACGGCAGGGCTGCAGTGTAAAGTATGGAGGTGGCAGTCTAAGACCATGATGGATTTCCAACCAGTAAACAGCAGGTAAGAGCAGCCAGAGGTGATATCTAGAGAATTTACTACACAACTGGATGTAAAACAAGGTTAAAGTATCTCAGATCAAGAGGAAGCAGAATACATCAACCCATGCCACCTGTTCCATCCACGTAAGGCTCTGTTCACACAAACGCAAAAATACAGAGCTGGTTCAAGCGAAAACCGCTCCTGATTTTCAGACGTTTCTTAAGCCACTCGCGATATTCGCTGCGTTTTTAACGGCTGTTTTCCATAGAGTCAATGCAAAACGGCTCCAAAAATGTCCCAAGAAGTGACCTGCACTTTTTTGCGGCCGTTCTTTTACGCGGTTTTACAAAACGGCCGCGTAAAAAAACAGCCCATCGGAACAGATTTCCCATTAAAATCAAATGGCAGATGCTCGGAGGCATTCTGCTTCCGATTTTTCAGCCGTTTACGCCGTGTGAACATACCGACTGTCCACATTTCAGTGCACAAGAAGTTTTCCTTAGTGGCTTATTACAGTAACGAGGCTACGGAATCCGGGATGAAGCGGGATCGTTATTCCAGGAAAGTTTCCCCTGAACCGTCCTCCATGCGTAAAACGACTAAAAACGTCTCTCCGGCAGTTCACTAAAGGCCGGGCTCAGAGCGGAGGGGATAGCGGTGCGATCACGCATCACTAGAACGTGCCATCGCTTCGTGACCGGCAGAGCTCAGACTTACTAGACCCCCCAATCCTCAGAATGAAGGGGCTGCAGTGCTTGAGACCCATTTACATGAGCAGATATGGTATAAGTGACCTCACGTTAGGGCTGGGCAATTCATCTTAGAAAAAAATATATATATTCAGCGCAATTAACTGTCATCTTGGGCATTAGAATTTTTTTACGTTTTTCTTTCCCCGGTTTCAACTTTATCCGTGTCCCCAGGACGCAAATACAGTAGAATCCAATGGTAGAGCAGGGAGCCGTAAGGTCCCTGCTCCACCATTCACTATGTATCACCGGAAGCTCACAGGCGGTGCGTATAGGCACGAGGCAGTGACATCATCGCGCCGGTCTGTGCCGAGCCACGCCGATCAGAGGGATCTCCTCCACTCAGCGTTGGAACGGGGTTAGGCGGGTATGGCGGGGTTAGGCGGGTATGTACATATTGGGGCAATATGGGGGACATTATATTGTGAGGGGGCAGCTATGAGGGTAGTTATAGGGGCATTATACTGTGGGGAGGGCAGGTATAGGAGGGGCATATTATACGGTGAAGGGGCAGTGTCAGGGGGTATATCATATACAGTAGTATACAGCAGGCTCAGGGGATAAATATAAATTCAATGGCGTGGTAAGCAACTAGGGGTGTGGCCTAAATAATCGTAATCTCGGTTACATGCTCAGAGTACCGTGATTTTGATTTAGGTGATAATCGCCCGGCCTCTCCGCTATTAGGCCCCATACACACGACAGCAAAAAACCTCCGTTTTTGCGGACCTCAATTGCGGTCCGCAAAAACGGAGCAATTCACTTTCATTGAACACTGACACCTTTCCGTAGCACTACGGAAGGGTGTCAGTGCCGTGGAAATGTTCCGGGAATTATGGAACATGTCCGTTCTTTCGCATTTTGCGGGCCGTGCTCCCATACTTTGTATGGGAGCACGGCCCGAAAATGCGGCTGTCAGTCAGCGGCCGTGATTGTGGGCACGGTCGTGTGCATGGGGCCTTACAGACGCGCTTTTCCACTAAACGTTATCTGCTAAATAATTGTTCTATGTTCGTAGTTTGGTCGCTTAATAGAACGCTGGTAGCTGAATTCACCCTGCGGAAGATAAATCGGTGGCGCACGTCTCTTTATAGGGGTCGTATCATGACAAACGTTCAGGACATATCCGCAGTATATACCATAAATGTCTGATACATGAGGGTCCCAGCTCGGAGACCTGCACCGTGTCCTGAACGGGGGTCCCGCCACCTCGCACGAGGGTGCAGCATCCAGGCGGATCATCAGTGCAGAGGAAAGGTTTCCGCAAACAGTCGAGCTCGCTATGCCCCTCCATTTCCGTAACTCCCATTTACTTCTATGGGAGTTACGGAAACAGCGTGGGGCAGCAGGAACGCCTCTGTACGTGACCCTGGCCACCCATCCACTGAGATTCCACCCGGCTGCTGCGGCGGCCACCTCACCAGAGACCCCCTCCCCCCGTTTCCCACATCTATCAGACATTTATAGTACATCCTGAGTATATGCCATAAATGTGAGAAGGAAATGCCCCTTAAAGTGCCGCGGCGCCTCCACCTGCTGTGTAGAGAACTGCAACACAGAAAAAGCAGTGACGACCTCAGTCTCTTCATTCTTAGGATCGGCGGGGGCCCAGAGATCGGACCCCCCTCTAATGTTATGGCCTAGCATTCAAAGATGGGAATAGCCCTTTAAAAATTTATCTCTCCAGGTCCATTCTTGAGGGTAATTTTATAGTTCTGAGCCGGGGCTGTGAGATCCTGACAATCAGGGGTAATCCAATAAGAAATCTGCAGCTTCACTATAAATAGCAGAAGACGAGCGCCGTCTGGAGCCGCCTGTATTCCGCAGACGGACCGGCAGCATCCTCCGCATATTCAGAATACAGCGCGGACAGCGGAACCGGTCACAATCGTGTAGGGAATTGCTTACATTAAAATCCATTACATTTAAAGGGGCTCCACACCCGGGGGAGGTGCGATCTGCTGCAGACCACGGCCAAAATATCTCATCTACTATATGGATCAACAACAATATTGTGACTGAACACAGAAGTGGCCGCGGGCCTCATACAACCCCCTACTCTATCTGGACAATAAATTATTATAACATAGAACGCTCCAGGGGGAGATTAAAGGGTTGTCCGTGCTCCTTCCAACATCAGGAGAACATTTAGGGTATGTGCACACACACTAATTACGTCCGTAATTGACGGAACGTATTTCGGCCGCAAGTACCGGACTGAACACAGTGCAGGGAGCCGGGCTCCTAGCATCATACTTATGTACGACGCTAGGAGCCCCTGCCTCGCTGCGGGACAACTGTCCCGTACTGTAATCATGTTTTCAGTACAGGACAGTAGTTCCACAGAGTAGCAGGGACTCCTAGCGTCGTACATAAGTATGATGCTAGGAGCCCGGCTCCCTGCACTGTGTTCGGTCCGGGTCTTCCGGCCGAAATACATCCGTCCTTTACGGACGTAATTAGTGTGTGTGCACATACCCTTACAGCAGAGATCTGCTACCTGTGGCTCCGCAGCTGTACTGAAAACACCACCTGGGGGTGTCAGGGCATGCTGGGAGTTGTAGTGTCACAACAGCTGGAGAGCCGCTGGTTGCCAGTCACTACTTTAGTCCAACAGTCCCCTTCAGATTGACGGTACATACCGCAGCATACAGACGCCAGGGCGCTGCGCACAACAGGTATATAATATACAATATAAAGGCAGATCAGCGGCAGGGAGCCGATGTTTAGACCGCGGGGTGAGGCAGCCGCCATCATTCAGAGCGGACATCTACGTTTACCCAGTCAGAACTCATGAGTGAACGTTACTCAATGTGAACATGGCTCTAGATAAGGAGCGATCAGTCTCTGCCACGCGGGAGCAGGAAATATTGACGAGGACTGCGCCTTTAAATAGCATGGGAGTGCCTGGTGCAGCGGTGACACGGAACACGAGTGCCCTGCACAGAGGCCGCTGCAGTTATAGGTGATTATCCACAGATGTACAATGTACCAAGCGGCTGCTGTAAAGCCACATCGTATCACAGTAACCAACTAGTTCATGAGGCAGTTCTATAAACAGGAGCAGACCTGACATTACTGGGGGAGGGGGGGGGGGCACCTCGACGAAGCTTAAAGGGCCAGTCCAGTCTACTGCAAATAAAGCGTCATCATTGTGCAGTGAAAAGTTCTGCTACTCTAACATATTAAATGTTTTACTGGATCACCACTTTCAAGACCTCTGCTTGCTGTCAACGAATGAAACTATTTTTGAGGCAGAGGACAAGTACTTCCCACAGCTGAATGTTTGCTACAGTGTAACAGTCTAAGCAACTCTCAGAGGTAGACACATCAGCAGCACAAACCGCTCTCCTGATAGTTTGCTACAATATATCTGTGCATGTAAAATGTATCAGTCAGGAGTCAAGGCTATTCAGCCCACACAGGATAGTGTTGAATAGATGCAATAGAAGCAAACCCTCAGCTGTGAGAAGTCTTAAAGACTATGTACAACTTTGAAAACGTTTTTTTTTTTAAATAAAACCGTATCAGTTTGGTGCAACTTTCTAGTGGTTTATTAAAAATTCTTTTTACTTTGAGATACAGCTGCTTTGTATCCTGTATATCTAGTGCTGAGACCCGAGTCCGTCAGATCAGCGGTAATGACTGGTTCAGACACGCAGGATCAAGCTCTTACCGATCACATTTAAGTTCATAACACGCATGATCCGCTGACGCTGATCGGACGGATTCAGGTCTCAGCGCTATATACAGCTGCTCTATATGCAGGATACAAAGCAGCTGTATCTCAAAAAGTTAAAATTATTTTGAATAAAACGTATTTCGAAAGTTGCACCAATCACACGGAGATAGAGATCGCACGCACGCACGCACGCTCCAGGGGTGTACGTAGCCTCTAAACCCTTAATCCCTCCACACATCTACTTGTCACTCTCAGCAGACCCTTCCTCCACTAGGTGGTCCCATCTGTACTGAACTTGATAAGAGTAATATAGAGCAGTATACGGCCCAGACCCAAGTGGAGGAAGCGGCCATTAAAATATGGACAAGTGGAGTAGTTGGCCACGACAGCCAATCAGGTCACTGCTTTCATTTTCCGAAAGGCCTTTGAAAAATGTAAAATGTTCTTCGTGCCGACCACAAAAAAGCTCCCGGAGTCCACAGTATTTTATAACAGTCTGTGGACCATTGACAGACTCCAGACTGCCATAAACAGCAGCTTGTGGTTCCACTGATCGAGGGACCTGAAGGTTCTGCAAAAACGAAGCTTGGCATTTGTTGTAGATTTTAGCAATGAATGCCCAAGAAGAGAAAATCCTGGAAACACCCCCCCCCCCCCTACACGGAGCGTCATGCTGGCGGGGGAGCGGCTGCACACAGCAGATAACAGGGTATCACACACCAGGCGAGCCGCAGACAGCAGGTGTAGAGAATAGGAAGTGAACGAAACCTGCCCAACAATAGAGACGAGGACGGAGCGGAGCGCACAGGACTGACATAAGACCCAGGGATCGGATAGTCAGCTCTGCGGGCTCAGCCATAAAGCGTTGTAGGTAATGACACAGCGGGCGTCCAGGGGACGATGGCGGGCCGGTCCGGTCTTGGGTCAATAAAGACAATTATCGTAGCGTAAAAAGTTCTGCAACTTTCTAAAATACTTTGTTTCATTTCTTCACTATTATCAAGATCTCTGCTTGTTGTCCACTAAAATGAAAGGTTGTCTGTGTAAAGCACGTCCACACCAAGTCCTCCAGAGAGAGAGAGAGAGAGAGAGAGAGAGAGAGACACGCTCCACTATACATTGTCCAACCGAATGAAATGATAGATGTCACCAATGAGGGGACCCCCCCCCCCTCTATTAACTCCACGTCATCCTAATAGGGTAGTTACATTTTTTCTAAACTAGAAAACCCCTTTAAGACCCAACACGTCACAGCTGATGAGCTCGTTACTATGTATCAGTGCATTGCTGCCGTGTATCTCAGAGGAGATGGTCTACATGGATACATTATAACAAACCCTCAGCTGTGTGTGTGAAGGGTTAACATCAGGGCAAGTTTTCTGTATGTAAACAATAAAGGTTTCTGTTCACTGACAACAAGCATGGACAGTGAGGAATTGAGTCATAGTTGTAGGACTTGCCATGATGAAGCGATATTTACATACAAGCGGGTGACGCCACGAGGGGCTGGCGCTTTTACATAATTACTCTTTATAAAGATAATAAAACCGTATGAATTGCGCGGTTACAGTGAATTCTCCGCTGCTCGTATTATTCTGCGCCCGGCGCCGTGGGGGAAACATTAACGGGCGTCCGGCCGCATCGGGTCGCTTAATATAACTTCTTATTCGCTATTTAAAAGGGTTTACCAGGAATACGTGACGTCAGCGGCGGGTTTTACCGGCAGCGGGACATTTTTTTAAGACATGAATATAGGATTGTCCTTGCATCAGTGAACGGGTAATTTTTTTTAGGGAAAATCCAGTTAATAATAAAACCTTCCTGCACTGATACATTGTAACAACCTGGAACCAAAACAGGAAACCGCTGAGGTGTTCAGAAAATTGTCCAAACTGGATACAATTGTAACAAACCCACAGCTGTGATAGTCCTATGTAAGTAATGAAAAGTTCTGCCGCTTTCTAATGCACTTTACATTCCAACTCCTCAACAACCCTTCTTGCTGTCAGTGACTTGAATACACTCAGACTGAACCTAGACACGATATGTTTGTTACAATGTATCATTGCAGACAATCCTGTGAGCTAAACACAACAAACCTCTCCCCTGTGCATAGATTGTAACAAGCCCTGCAGCTGAGCGGGCAGGACAAGTTTTCAGCATCTGGAAGTAAACAAAATTTCCATTCACTGACAGAACTTTTCACCATCCAAAAAGGTTAAACTTTATTTCAGTAACACCCCTTGACTAATGGTGGGGGGCAACTTATTGCAAGATCTGGGGGACACCTGACTGATCGCCCATTCTATATACCAGGGGGTATACATGGCTCCTGAATGACGTCACAGCACGGGGTATACAGAGCTGCTAAGATACAGGTATGAACAGACCAGGCCTCATCAGCATACAACAGGACGCTGAGCACAGGGCCACAGTCCAGGGGCCCCCTCCACGCAGCACTACAACAACTTGTACCATGTGACCGCCCCACAACAAGCGCCCGCAGACACAAGCCATGGCGGCGTCCATCCCCCTCCACACTCACCCGCTCCAACGTTCACACTCGGGGCTTCTGTCACACCGGGGATCACCGCTCTCCCTCTAACAGCCGCTGGCCGCTTCCTGCTCCTCACAAACCATAACAAAGCGCGCACCAAAATGGCGTCCCCTGGAACCTGACCATAGAGACGACCACCAAGTCTAGACTGACGGGGACACGCCTCTCTCTTACTGTCTGCGCTCACAGCGCCACCTGCCGGAAATAGAAAGATATTGCAGGTGTGGCGGTTCATTGACGTCACCTGATTCCCATATTACGACTGGCAGCTGGATAACTAAACATTGGACGATGCGGCAGCCGGAGCTCCATCTTGTGGTTGGTCACTAACTTTGGTGTGTGGCGCCAAAACGTCAGGAGTCACCTGTGTTGTCACGTGACCGCGCCCTATATATCAAAACGATCACACGGCGATAGTGACAGTATTTAGGCCCCATGCACACGAACGTAAAAACGTCCGTAATTACGGGCCCATAGACTTCTATTGGCCACGGGTACCTTCCCGTTTCTTACGGGATGGTGCCCGTGCCGTTGAAAAATATAAAACATGTCCTATTCTCCGTAATTTTGGTACGGACGCTCCCATAGACGGCTACGGATGTGCATCCGTTCCACGTCCATATTTACGGAAGCGTTGCTATGCAACAAGTTAGGCCCCATGCACACGACCGTGAAAAACCTCCGTAATACGGTCTGCAATTACGGACCCATTCAGTTCTATTGGCCGCGGACACCTTTCCCTATCGCTTCGGATAGGTGTCCGTGCAGTAGAACATGTTCTATCTTTTGCGTTTTACGGGCCGTGCTCCCATACTTTGTATGGAAGAACGGGTAAAAAATGCAGCCTGCGGCCGTGTGCATGAGGCCTAAGTGACATCATGTGCAGCCTCCGGCTCCATTCACACGACCGTACTTTCATCTATCAGTAAATACTGTCCATAATTATCTGTAGTGATGGCCGGGCACTGGGGCGGCCGCAGGCTGGTATTAATAGGCTGGGAAAGGCCAAAAACAATGACCTCCCACCCTGGTAATACTAGGCGGCTGCGTTGTATCTGGCTGGTTATAAAAATGGGGGAAACCCACATCATTTAAAGGGAATGTGTCGCTAGAAAAATATTTTTATTTTTTTTAGTTAAACTGTTAGTAAATACATGATTACACATTGTTCTAATTTTTTTAATTTTTTCACAAGTCAGGAAATATTATAAATTAGATTGTAATTTATAACATTTCCATGTGCTGGCCACTAGAGGGAGCTTTTCCCAAAATTGCAGCATTGGCATGTTGTAAAGCAACCTCATTGCTTTATGCTGCAAATTTGGAGAAGACACACTCGCTCTAGTGTCCTCACACAATCCCCCCTCCTTTATCCTGGCTAGTGCCAGGAGAAAGGAGGGGGTTAAATGTTCAAACCTCCTACACTGTGTGCTGCCATTTTTTGAGCGAATGCACAGTGTAGGAGGATTAGATACAGGGCTCAGCAGACAGTATAACACGAACATACACGAACATACACGAACATACACGAACATACACAAACATACACAAACATACACAAACATAACTTACCTGCTCCTGCCGCTGCCGCCGCTCCATCCGCTCCTAGTCCTTGCTTCTGAACATATGGACGGAAGCCGCGACTGGAAGGAGTCATCTTACTGCCCGGCCGCGGCTTCCGGTCCACATGAAAATGGCGCTGGATGTCGCTCGGCCCAAAACCTTCCTTTTGGACTGTGTGGGAGCGGCGCATGCGCGGTTCCTTCACAGACGGCGTACGCTATAGTGGATGGAACGGCTCCCGTTCGCATTCTCTATGGGGTTGTATGCAGGGCCGCCATCAGGAATTTCAGGGCCCCCTACCGTGGCACCGCCTGTTAACGGTACTCCGTCCAGTACTATATCATGGTACCCAGGGCCGCCATCAGGGGGGGTATTATGGGTACTGATGTGAGAGGCCCGGCCAAACCTAATTGAAAGGGGGGCCCGGCAAACTGCCGCGACTTGCCTTTGGTAGAAAAAAACCAGGCCCCTGCAATGGGGCCCGTTTTTTTCACCAAAAGAATGTCATGAGCTGCGGGCCCCCCTTTCAATTAGGTTTGGCCGGGCCTCTCACATCAGTACCCCTAATACCCCCCCTGATGGCGGCCCTGGGTAGCATGGGGGCCGTCAAACACCGCCGCCCGTGCGACCGATCACGCGCACCCGCAAACTCTCGCGCATGCGCACCGGCGACCGCCTGGAACCGCGCACCGAATTTTGAGGCAGATTTTGACCTGCCCACACCATCTTGCCGCTTTTTTTGCCTGCGGCGATTGAGGACAGCAGACAGAAAACGCAGCGAAAAATGCATTTTCTGCCTCCCATTGATTTAGATGGGAGGTCAGAGGCAGAACCGCGGCAAGAAAGGACGTGCTGCTTTTTCTTTTTTCCGCGACTGGCTCCCATTGATTTCAGATTAAATCAATGGGAGGCGGTTTTGGAAATTTTTTGGTGCTGATTCTGACGCAGTGTCCGAGTCAATATCAAGGCCCAAAAACTCTGAACTGGGCCTTATTGTTAGGGCTTATTCAGACGAACGTGTAATACGTCCGTGAAACGTGTGTGATTTTCACGCGCCTTGCACAGACCTATGTTACTCTATGGTGCCGTGCAGACTGTCAGTGATTTTCACGCAGCGCGAGTCCGCTGCGTAAAACTCACGACATGTCCGATATTTGTGCATTGTTCGCGCATCACGCACCCATTGAAGTCAATGGGTGCGTGAAAATCACGGCCAGCACTTCCGCAGCCGTATAAACTATGAATGAAAACAGAAAAGCACCACTTGCTACAAACATACAAACAGTGTCATAATGATGGCGGCTGCGCGAAAATCACACAGCCGCGCATCATACGCTGCTGACACACGGAGGTGTTATGGACCTTTTGCAAGCGCAAAACGCCACGTTTTTGCGCGCGCAAAAAGCACACGCTTGTGTAAATCCGGCCTTAGGGTAGGAACACACTAGGCATGAACGCTGCGGATTTTATGCAACACATTTTATTGTGGATAATCCGCAGCGTATCACAGTCGCAGCAGAGTGGATGAGATATGAACAAATCTCATCCACACGCTGCAAAAATAATGGACCTGCAGTGTGACTTTTTGGCTTTTTAAGCCGCAGCGTGTCAATGTATTCTGTGGGATCGCTGCTCCTCTGTTGCAGAAATGCTGCGGTTCTGCCGCAAAAATCACAAATGAGAAAAAAAAAAAAAGGCACTTTTTTAAATTTATAAAAAAGTTTAGACTTGCCCCGGCCGTAGTCATGGTGACGCGATCCTCTATTCTTAGCGCAGCCCCGCCTCCTGTCATGACGTTTCATCCCATGTGACTGCTGCAGCGGTCACATGGTCTACAGCGTCATCCCAGGAGGCGGGGCTACGTTCAGAAGAGAGAGATGCGTCACTTAAACTACGGCCGGGGTAAGTCTAAACTTTTTTTTCCCTGCAGGATTCCCGCAGCGGACACGCCTCACGAAACCTGCGCCACTATTTGGTGCGGTTTTGCTGGCGGAATTCCCTGCGGCTCCCGGGATAAGCTGTGTCGTTTTACTCAGCATATCCGCCTAGTGTGTCCCTTATGATGTCGCTCCCGGAGCTGCTGCCGCTCTCTAAATAGGCAGTTGGTCCAGTAGAATTTGGAATTATTTTTTTTTGTGAACCAGCTTAAAAAAATACAAAACTTTTGTGTTAGGGCCTGTTCACATCACTGTTCGCTTCCGCTCCGGGGTTCCTTTTGAGGTTTCTGTCGGGTGAACCCCGCAACGGAAAGTGATAGCACAGCTTCCGTTTCCATCACCATTAGCGCAGTCGACTGCGCTATTAATTCCGTCCGAAAACCAGCCGGAATGGTGACGAACGGAAACCATTAGCGATGTTTCCGTCACCATTGAGATCAATGGTGACTGAAACGGAAGCTGTGCTGTCACTTTCACTTTCCGTTGCGGGGTTCACCCGACAGAAACCTCAGACGGAACCCCGGAGCGGTGGTTCGTCACCATTCCGGCTGGTTTTCGGACGGAATTAATAGCGCAGTCGACTGCGCTAATGGTGATGGAAACGGAAGCTGTGCTATCATGCTATCACTTTCACTTTCCGTTGCGGGGTTCACCCGACAGAAACCTCAGACGGAACCCCGGAGCGGAAGCGAACAGTGATGTGAACAGGCCCTAACACAAAAGTTTTGTATTTTTTTAAGCTGGTTCACAAAAAAAAAATAATTCCAAATTCTACTGGACCAACTGCCTATTTAGAGAGCGGCAGCAGCTCCAGGAGCGACATCATAAGGGACACACTAGGCGGATATGCTGAGTAAAACTCCACAGCTTATCCCGGGAGCCGCAGGGAATTCTGCCAGCAAAACCGCACCAAATAGCGGCGCAGGTTTCGTGAGGCGTGTCCGCTGCGGGAATCCTGCAGGGAAAAAAAGTTTAGACTTGCCAGGGCCGTAGTCCTGGTGACGCATCTCTCTCTTCTGAACGTAGCCCCGCCTCCTGGGATGACGCTGTAGACCATGTGACCGCTGCATCAGTCACATGGGATGAAACGTCATGACAGGAGGCCGGGCTGCGCTAAGAATAGAGGATCGCGTCACCAGGACTACGGCCGGGGCAAGTCTAAACTTTATCAATTTAAAAAAGTACCTTTTTTTTCTTCTCTTGTGTGATTTTTGCGGCAGAACCGCAGCATTTCCGCAACAGAGGAGCGGCGATTCCACAGAATACATTGACATGCGACTTAAAAAGCCAAAAAGTCACACGGCAGGTCCATTATTTTTGCAGCGTGTGGATGAGATTTATTCATATCTCACCCACTCTGCTGCGACTGTGATACGCTGCGGATTATCCACAATAAAATGTGTTGCATAAAATCCGCAGTGTTCATGCCTAGTGTGTTCCTACCCTAAGGCCGGATTTACACAAGCGTGTGCTTTTTGCGCGCGCAAAAACGTGGCGTTTTGCGCTTGCAAAAGGTCCATAACAGCTCCGTGTGGCAGCAGCGTATGATGCGCGGCTGCGTGATTTTCGCGCAGCCGCCATCATTATGACACTCTGTTTGTATGTTTGTAGCACGCGGTGCTTTTCTAATTTCATTCATAGTTTATACGGCTGCGGAAGTGCTGGGCGTGATTTTCACGCACCCATTGACTTCAATGGGTGCGTGATGCGCGAACAATGCACCAATATAGGACATGTCGTGAGTTTTACGCAGCGGACACACGGACACACGCTGCGTGAAAATCACTGACAGTCCGCACGGCCCCATAGAGTAACATAGGTCCGTGCGAGGCGCGTGAAAATCACACACGTTGCACGGATGTATTACACGTTCGTCTGAATAAGCCCTAACAATAAGGCCCAGTTCACAGAGTTTTTGGGCCTTGATATTGACTCGGACACTGCGTCAGAATCAGCACCAAAAAACTTCCAAAACCGCCTCCCATTGATTTAATCTGAAATCAATGAGAGCCAGTCGCGGAAAAAAGAAAAAGCAGCACGTCCTTTCTTGCCGCGGTTCCGCCTCTGACCTCCCATCTAAATCAATGGGAGGCAGAAAATGCATTTTTCGCTGCGTTTTTTGTCTGCTGTCCTCAATCGCCGCAAGCAAAAAACGCAGCAAAAAAACGCGGCAAGATAGTGTGGGCAGGTCAAAATCTGCCTCAAAATTCTTTAAGGAATTTTGAGGCAGATTTTTTTTTGCCTGCAAAATACTGTGTGAACAGGGCCATACATAAACAACACTTTGAGATAATTTACTCACTGTGTCAGAAGAGATGCTCCCACTCCAGTCCTCTTCCGGCGATGTCTTCCAGGGGAGGTCTTCGGTCCAGACGTCCAGTCCTTCACCTCCAGCCAGGCTCCAGGTAAGTTTTGTCCATGTGTGTCCGCGGCTGCGCGCGCTTCGTTCGCGGGTGCGCGCGCGGCCGGTCGCGGGTGCGCGCGCTTCGTTCGCGGGTGCGCGCGCGGCCGATCGCGGGTGCGCGCGCGGGCGGTCTCCAGTGCGGCCGTTCGTGGATGCGCGCTCGCGAGTGCGCACGCGCGGGAGTTTCATTGTGCGCGCGATCGGGTGCGCGTGCGCGGGCGGACGGTTTGACGGCCCCCCATGACGAGGGGAGGGGGCCCGCAGCAGCAGCAGCAGCTCACGACATTCTTTTGGTGAAAAAAACGGGCCCCATTGCAGGGGCCCGTTTTTTCCTACCAAAAGAATGTCGAGGCAGTTGCCGGGCCCCCCTTTCAATTAGGTTTGGCCGGGCCCCTCACACCACTACCCCTAATACCCCCCTGATGGCGGCCCTGGTTGTATGTGCCGTATTCCATCTCTGTATGTGTCGTTAATCGACACATACAGAGATGAAAAAAAATGGCAGCCCCCATAGGGAAGTAAAAGTGAGAAAAAAGTAAAAAGTACAACACAAAAACACAAATAAATAAAATGTATTTTAATAACACACTAAAAGCAATAACATAAAAACATTTTTTTCGCAACACCTTCCCTTTAAGGGTATGTTCACACGGCCTATTTACGGACGTAAATCGGGCGTTTTTGCCCCGAATTACGTCTGAAAATAGCGCCTCAATAGCGCTGACAAACATCTGCCCATTGAAAGCAATGGGCAGACGTTTGTCTGTTCACACGAGGCGTATATTTACGCGCCGCTGTCAAATGACGGCGCGTAAATAGACGCCCGCGTAGAAGAAGTGACCTGTCACTTCTTTGGCCGTAATTGGAGCCGCTATTCATTGACTCCAATGAACAGCAGCGCTAATTACGGCCGTAATTGACGCGGCGTTCAAGCGCCTGCACATGCCGGTACGGCTGAAATTACGGGGATGTTTTCAGGCTGAAACATCCCCGTAATTTCAGCCGTTACGGACCCCCGCCGTGTGAACATACCCTAAGAAGAAAAAAAATAAATATTAGAAAGAATGATGTGGGGTCCCCTATTTTTATAACCAGCCAGATCGTACCTGGCTCTTCCCGATACCCCTGGTGGTGGTGGGTACCGGGGTAATAATGGGGGTTAGTTTTAGGGTATGTTCACACACCCTATTTACGGACGTAATTCGGGCATTTTAGCCTCGAATTACGTCCGAAAATGCGGCTCCAAAGTGTTGGCAAACATCTGCCCATTCATTTGAATGGGTCTTACGATGTTCTGTGCCGACGGTCATTTTTTTTTATGCGCCGCTGACAAAAGGTGGCACGTAAAAAAGACGCCCACGTCAAAGAAGTGCCTGTCACTTCTTCAGACGTAAATGGAGCCGTTTTCCATGGACTACATAGAAAAACAGCTGCAATTACGTCCTTAATGGACGCCTGCACAGGCCATTACGGCTGAAATTACGGGTCTGTTTTCAAGGGAAAACAGCACCGTAATTTCAGCCGTAACGGAGGCTGCCGTGTGAACATACCCTTAGGGTATGTTCACATGGCCAATTTTACGCCGTTTTTCGGGCTATAAATGGCCGAAAAAAACGGAAGCAGAACACCTCCAAACATCTGCCCATTAATTTCAATCGTAAAAACGTCATTCTGTAAAAAAAACATCGGCGAAAAAGAAGTGCAGGTCACTTTTTGGGACGTTTTCGGAGCCGTTTTTCATAGACTCTATAGAAAACAACTCCAAAAACGGCCGTAAAAAATGCAGCGGAAAACACTGCGAAAATCGCGAGTGGCTTAAGAAACGTGTGAAAATCAGGAGCTGTTTTCCCTTGAAAACAGCTCCGTATTTTCAGACGTTTTTAGTCCAGTGTGTGAACAGAGCCTAAGACTCTTCATGTCTAACATTAAGCCCCACCTTAGTAATGGAGGTTGTCACTCAGCCGGCGGCCATTACTAATGTGGTGATAACAAAGTTTAGAAAAATACAAAGACCTAGAAAAAATATTTGATTGAGATAAAAATCCCCACACAACCCTCATTATCCATTTTATTGAGAATAAAAAAAACACCGTTATCGAAGTCCTCGAATCCAACGCAGTCCAACGACCAAACCTGTAAAAAAACACAAACACACAAAAATAATTAGTAACACATGAAAAAGCAAAACAATTCTTAGGCCGTATTTACACGAGCGTGTGCGTTTTGCACGCGCAAATGGTACTTAACAGCTCCGTGTGTCAGCAGCGTATGATGCATGTTTGTGTGATTTTCGCGCAGCCGCCATCATTATGGCACTGTTTGTATGTTTGTAGCACGTGGTGCTTTTCTGTTTTCATTCATAGTTTTAACAGCTGTTGCGCGTGATGCGCGAACAACGCACAAATAACGGACATGTCGTGAGTTTTACGCAGCGGACACACTGCCTGAAACTCACAGACAGTCTGCACGGCCCCATAGACTAGCATAGGTCCGTGCGAGGCGCGTGAAAATCACACGCGTTGCACGGACGTATATCACGTTCTTCTGACTAAGCCCTTATTCTAACCTTTCCTGGGTCAAGCGCTGGAGCCGCAATGTCAGCGAGTTGAGCCCTATATCTAATCCTACCATGTGTGATACTGTCTGCTGAGCTGTGTATCTAATCCTATAATGTGTGATACTGTCTGCTGAGCGGTGTATCTAATCCTACCATGTGTGATACTGTCTGCTGAGCTGTGTATCTAATCCTATAATGTGTGATACTGTCTGCTGAGCGGTGTATCTAATCCTATCATGCGTGATCCTGTCTGCTGAGCCGTGTATCTAATCCTATCATGTGTGATACTGTCTGATGAGCCACTGTATCTAATCCTATCATGTGTGATACTGTCTGCTGAGCCACTGTATCTAATCCTATCATGTGTGATACGGTCTGCTGAGCTGTGTATCTGATCCTATCATGTGTGATACTGTCTGCTGAGCCCTGTATCTAATCCTATCATGTGTGATACTGTCTGCTGAGCCCTGTATCTAATCCTACCATGTGTGATACTGTCTGCTGAGCTGTGTATCTAATCCTATAATGTGTGATACTGTCTGCTGAGCGGTGTATCTAATCCTATCATGCGTGATCCTGTCTGCTGAGCCGTGTATCTAATCCTATCATGTGTGATACTGTCTGATGAGCCACTGTATCTAATCCTATCATGTGTGATACTGTCTGCTGAGCCACTGTATCTAATCCTATCATGTGTGATACGGTCTGCTGAGCTGTGTATCTGATCCTATCATGTGTGATACTGTCTGCTGAGCTGCTGAGCTGTGTATCTAATCCTATAATGTGTGATACTGTCTGCTGAGCTGTGTATCTGATCCTATCATGTGTGATACTGTCTGCTGAGCCCTGTATCTAATCCTATCATGTGTGATACTGTCTGCTGAGCCCTGTATCTAATCCTACCATGTGTGATACTGTCTGCTGAGCTGTGTATCTAATCCTATAATGTGTGATACTGTCTGCTGAGCGGTGTATCTAATCCTATCATGCGTGATCCTGTCTGCTGAGCCGTGTATCTAATCCTATCATGTGTGATACTGTCTGATGAGCCACTGTATCTAATCCTATCATGTGTGATACTGTCTGCTGAGCCACTGTATCTAATCCTATCATGTGTGATACGGTCTGCTGAGCTGTGTATCTGATCCTATCATGTGTGATACTGTCTGCTGAGCTGCTGAGCTGTGTATCTAATCCTATTATGTGTGATACTGCCTGCTGAGCCGTGTATCTAATCCTATCATGTGTGATACTGTCTGCTGAGCTGTGTATCTAATCCTATCATGTGTGATACTGTCTGCTGAGCTGTGTATCTAATCCTATCATGTGTGATACTGTCTGCTGAGCCACTGTATCTAATCCTATCCTGTGTGATACTGTCTGCTGAGCTGTGTATCTAATCCTATCATGTGTGATACTGTCTGCTGAGAGGTGTATCTAATCCTATAATGTGTGATACTGTCTTCTGAGCTGTGTATCTAATCCTATCATGTGTGATACTGTCTGCTGAGCCCTATATCTAATCCTATCATGTGTGATACTGTCTGCTGAGCCGTGTATCTAATCCTATCATGTGTGATACTGGCTGCTGAGCTGTGTATCTAATCCTATCATGTGTGATACTGTCTGCTGAGCTGTGTATCTAATCCTATCATGTGTGATACTGTCTGCTAAGCTGCTGTATCTAATCCTATCATGTATGATACTGTCTGCTGAGCTGTGTATCTAATCCTATCATGTGTGATACTGCCTGCTGAGCTTCTGTATCTAATTCTATCATGTGTGATACTCTCTGCTGAGCCCTATATCTAATCCTATCATGTGTGATACTGTCTGCTGAGCCGTGTATCTAATCCTATCATGTGTGATACTGGCTGCTGAGCTGTGTATCTAATCCTATCATGTGTGATACTGTCTGCTGAGCTGTGTATCTAATCCTATCATGCGTGATACTGTCTGCTGAGCCGTGTATCTAATCCTATCATGTGTGATACTGGCTGCTGAGCTGTGTATCTAATCCTATCATGTGTGATACTGTCTGCGGAGCTGTGTATCTAATCCTATCATGTGTGATACTGTCTGCTGAGCCACTGTATCTAATCCCATCATGTGTGATACTGTCTGCTGAGCCACTGTATCTAATCTAATCGTGTGATACTGTCTGCTGAGCCACTGTATCTAATCCTATAATGTGTGATACTGTCTTCTGAGCTGTGTATCTAATCCTATCATGTGTGATACTGTCTGCTGAGCCACTGTATCTAATCTAATCGTGTGATACTGTCTGCTGAGCCACTGTATCTAATCCTATCATGTGTGATACTGTCTGCTGAGCCCTATATCTAATCCTATCATGTGTGATACTGTCTGCTGAGCCACTGTATCTAATCCTATCATGTGTGATACTGTCTGCTGAGCCGTGTATCTAATCCTATCATGTGTGATACTGGCTGCTGAGCTGTGTATCTAATCCTATCATGTGTGATACTGTCTGCTGAGCTGTGTATCTAATCATATCATGTGTGATACTGTCTGCTGAGCCACTGTATCTAATCCCATCATGTGTGATACTGTCTGCTGAGCTGTGTATCTAATCCTATCATGTGTGATACTGTCTGCTGAGCCACTGTATCTAATCTAATCGTGTGATACTGTCTGCTGAGCCACTGTATCTAATCCTATCATGTGTGATACTATGCTGAGCTGTGTATCTAATCCTATCATGTGTGATACTATGCTGAGCTGTGTATCTAATCCTATCATGTGTGATACTATCTGCTGAGCTGTGTATCTAATCCTATCATGTGTGATACTGTCTGCTGAGCTGTGTATCTAATCCAATCATGTCTTATACTGTGCTGAGCCGCTGTATCTAATCCTATCATGTGTGATACTGTCTGCTGAGCCGCTGTATCTAATCCGCACTATGTGGGGGCACTAGACTGTGTAGGGGCACTGTTGGCGAGGTTAGAGGTGTGGTTTCTGCAGAAGTTGTCCCTCCTTACATTACTTGAATGTTGGGAGTTGTGATACACATAACTCAGCAGTTTGAGCATGCTCAGTAGCAGCTGCCCACACTTGTTCTGGCTTCATTGCCCACAGGAAGTAAAGCTGTGTGTGACTTCCTGTTGGTGACCTTTCGCAGCAGTTCAGTAAAGCAGGAGGGGAGGTAAGTGATACATTGTATCAGAGTCTGAGCAGGATTGGGTGCTGCTACATTGTTTATTAGCACTGCTGTATTGTCAGAGGGAGAGAACTGAACATGCAGCAATGTCCCTGATGATTCACTGGGGCCACAATAAATGGGGGGGGGGGGGGGGGGTGATAGGGTCAGCTCCTGCGCTGGGATTTCAGGGAGATCTGTGTAATATACGGAGTGGGGGCTGCAGCAGAGGGACCTGCTTAATTCAAGGGGTTGTCTGGCTTGGTGAACCTGTGCGCATATTCCAGAGCCACGCGGGATGTTCTCAGCTCAGAAATAGGGGGTCCCCCAACCCCCATCAGTGAGCCAAATGGGGCAACTTAACTCTCCCCTTTGTAAAAAATCACAAACAGAGAAAATCACCCGCCTCCTTAATGAACTATTAAAGGGATATTCCCATCATGGACGTTTATAGCGTAGCCACAGTATATACTATAAATATCTGATAGGTGCGAGTCGACTCCAGAACATAGAGATAAATGGCGAGCGCTGCGCGTGTGTATGGTCACCTGACTATTCATACTGCACGCGGGTCAGGGGACTGGTGATTATCCGCACCGTAAATGTCTATGATGGAAATTCCGCTTTAAAACACAGAAAAGGCGAGAAAATGTAGAGGTTCAATGTGATTATTGTTTAAACACAATAGCGCCATCTAATGGCCAGATGATCATGAAACAAATTACAGTTTATACAACCCGTGATCAGACGTGGAGATTAGAATATTATATACATAGCTCCACCCATCCATTATAGAAGGAGGAGAACTAATTGTATGCACGGAGGAGCTTACAATCTAGATCTTATAATACGATTTCTTTTTTTGTCAGGTGCCGGATCTCCAGGATGTTGTTGCGTCTGGGTGCAAAGTGTCGGCCAATGGCCCTGCAGGTATAATGGATGGAGGGTGAAAAATCAGATGTGTGGGGGAGGGGTACATATAAAGCACAGGAGGAGGAGTTGGCGGTACCCATAGTAACTAATATTCTTTATAATGATGACGGCTGTGATATGGTCGTCCTCTATGGCTTTATTCTTACAGTCCACCCACTACAACAAACAGTGTTGCCCAGAGCGACTCCTCACGGGTGATCGGTCCTGCTCTCAGAGCTGATGAGCTTGTTACTATGTGTACAGAAGTATTTGGTGCACTAGTTTACCTTCTCCATAGTTTTGATAAATGAGGCCCAATTTTGCACCATTGCAGCGCTGGTGTTAATTGACCCAGACGTGATCTTGTTTTTTTTTTAGTTGTGCAAGATGGCGGCACCCGCGTGCAGATTAAAGTCGGATGCGGCGATAACCTGGAGGTCGTATAGGACAAGTGTCACGACTATTGCAGCCCTCCCGATCCTGCCGCGCTCCGCCTCTCTCCTCAGCAGTCGATTACACACCTCCGGCCCGCTCCAGAAGAGAAGAAGAGACGACGAAGACGACGAGTTCAACCAGATGCTGCAGAGTTACCGCCAAGAGCTGAGAAAGACGCCAAAGCCGGCCGTGTACCTGAGCCTGGCCGGACTGCTCCCTGTGCTGGTCGCTCCTCTCACCATGGCTTTTGGGGGTTATTATTACCCAGAAATGGCGTTTCTTCAGCTTGCTGCTGCCAACTGTCTGCTGTCGTTTTATGGTGGAATTCGTTGGGGTATTTCGGTCCCTGAGAACAGTCCATTACGGCCGGATTCGTTGAACCTCGGGCTGGGCGCGCTTCTTCCGTTCATTGCGTGGACATCCTTAGTTGTCTCTGACGATATTTCCGTCTCCGCGCTGACAGTGATTGGTGGAATGGTTTTTGCTGTATTCGGTGGGGTCGGGATGCTCCCTCCTTACCCGTTTTGGCTTAGTTTTCTGAGAGCCGCTTGTTTCGTTGTCACCTTCTGCTCCATTGTGGCCACTTTATGGCTCTCGGCTGTTTACCCAGAAAAATCATTGAAAAACAAAAGTGAAAAATAAAAAAACGTTATATGTGGGACGGATCGTCTGTGCTCTCGGATCGTCACGCTGACGACATTATTCTGCAGCTCAGACACAGAATACAAATATCCGCATGAAGGATCCCAGAATTCACTGCACAGATTAATCCTCAAGATATTCAATAACTGTCCTGTACTGATCCCGAGTTACATCCTATCTTATGCTCCAATCACACCAAGAGCTGCACCCATAATTATTTTATTTTCCATTTGAAAACAGTTACCACCGTATTGACCAACACACCCCTAACTGATCAGGCATGTGTATCGTACCAATGTATTGCGGATGTAATAACCTGCACCCCCGGGGGTCTGCTAAACTGAACTTACAGCAATGGTGTAGTACGTTTGATCCAGTAGAACCGCAGGGGATGCGGGGGTGACATCCAGAATATGGATAGTTAAACATAGCTACAATACTTTTCCAACTAAATAAGGCCTAAGTGTGCTCCCATAATGCCCTGAATTCTGCTGCACTGCATTGTGGGCTATGTAAGTTTTTTTTTTTTACACCCGGTGTAAACGACATCTCCCACCATGCATGACAGCATAGCATTTTCTATATTGACACTGATCCAGAAATAGGAGAGGCTGAGAGCCAACAGGAAAATGGCAACATTTTACCTGCAGCTCTGGATGTGACTAGAGTATATGACATGTGACCAAAGATCAATACAAAATAAGTAAAGCAAAGTAACTCCACATTATATGCTAATGAAGCTATACAGTGGAGTAACTCCGAGGCAGAAGATATTTAAAGAAACGTGAAGACAAATTTATATATAAAAAAAATATTTTATTTCCCTAAACAAAATCTAGAAATATTATAATAAACTCGGCCGTTTTGTGTACACGTGTAAGTCCATATAAATAAATCTGGTATACAGCCAGCGGCAGTGTAAAGCATCACGGTCACGCACAGGACGAGACTGCTGCGCGGTACCTCCTCTACCAGAACGTGTGAACGAACCCAACGCCAGATTCTGGGTCCGCTCCGCACTCGCTACCTCCGGATCATTTACACCTTCTCCCGTTTGTCTTCAGTCTCAGCTGCTTTTAGCTCTGCTACATCAGGGCACCAACGTCATCAGTGACTCCAGCTCAGATGCATTGTCTGTAGGAGTTGGAGGGAGTCTGTAATCCATCTGGTGTTCTGTTCCTCCGCCATGCTTTGCACTGCAGCTTTGCACAACAGGAAGTCAGTGCATGGAGGACGGATTTACCAGAGATGGGCTTTAATTAAAATGCAACATCGTTTTTGATAATGAAATAGCTCATAAAGGTTTTGTTATGAATTTTTCTTTTTTAGAAGTGGAGATGAGCGTCACATTTCATTGTAGACTCCTGCTGACATGATCCCGGCTGTTATAAGGATCACTACATCTACAGTTCACCTTTTGTTGTGCAGATAAACAGACTATTGCTCTCTGTTATCTGCCATTTCAGTCGGGGGGAGGGGGGCGAGGAGAGGCTGACTGTATGAAAGGTGAAAACTATCTACTGTTCCCTGTTATCAGCCATTTCAGGCTGGGGAAAGGATGACGTTCTACAATGGGATGAGTGACAGGAAGTGCAGAGACCTCCCCTCCCCCATGATCCCTACTTTATGTCACATCTCCAGTCCTGAGAACCTCCAGAGACATTTATATCACATGTGACTGATATCAGCCGCTCCTCTTATATCACTCCAGTACTATTATATCCTCCAGAGACATTACATCATATGTGACTGATATCAGCCGCTCCTCTTATAACACTCCAGTACTATTATATCCTCCAGAGACATTACATCATATGTGTGACTGATATCAGCCGCTCCTCTTATATCACTCCAGCACTATTATATCCTCCAGAGACATTACATCATATGTGTGACTGATATCAGCCGCTCCTCTTATAACACTCCAGCACTATTATATCCTCCAGAGACATTACATCATATGTGTGACTGATATCAGCAGCTCCTCTTATAACACTCCAGCACTATTATATCCTCCAGAGACATTACATCATATGTGTGACTGATATCAGCCGCTCCTCTTATATCACTCCAGCACTATTATATCCTCCAGAGACATTACATCATATGTGTGACTGATATCAGCCGCTCCTCTTATAACACTCCAGCACTATTATATCCTCCAGAGACATTACATCATATGTGTGACTGATATCAGCCGCTCCTCTTATAACACTCCAGCACTATTATATCCTCCAGAGACATTACATCATATGTGTGACTGATATCAGCCGCTCCTCTTATAACACTCCAGCACTATTATATCCTCCAGAGACATTACATCATATGTGTGACTGATATCAGCAGCTCCTCTTATAACACTCCAGCACTATTATATCCTCCAGAGACATTACATCATATGTGTGACTGATATCAGCCGCTCCTCTTATATCACTCCAGTACTATTATATCCTCCAGAGACATTACATCATATGTGTGACTGATATCAGCCGCTCCTCTTATATCACTCCAGCACTATTATATCCTCCAGAGACATTACATCATATGTGTGACTGATATCAGCCGCTCCTCTTATATCACTCCAGCACCATTATATCCTCCAGAGACATTACATCATATGTGTGACTGATATCAGCCGCTCCTCTTATATCACTCCAGTACTATTATATCCTCCAGAGACATTACATCATATGTGACTGATATCAGCCGCTCCTCTTATATCACTCCAGTACTATTATATCCTCCAGACATTACATCATATATGTGACTGATATCAGCCGCTCCTCTTATAACACTCCAGCACTATTATATCCTCCAGAGACATTACATCATATGTGTGACTGATATCAGCCGCTCCTCTAACACTCCAGTACTATTATATCCTCCAGAGACATTACATCATATGTGACTGATATCAGCCGCTCCTCTTATATCACTCCAGCACTATTATATCCTCCAGACATTACATCATATGTGTGACTGATATCAGCCGCTCCTCTTATATCACTCCAGCACTATTATAACCTCCAGAGACATTACATCATGTGTGACTGATATCAGCCGCTCCTCTTATATCACTCCAGCACTATTATATCCTCCAGAGACATTCATATGTGTGACTGATATCAGCCGCTCCCCTTATAACACTCCAGCACTATTATATCCTCCAGAGACATTACATCATGTGTGACTGATATCAGCCGCTCCTCTTATATCACTCCAGCACTATTATATCCTCCAGAGACATTACATCATATGTGTGACTGATATCAGCCGCTCCTCTTATATCACTCCAGAACTATTATATCCTCCAGAGACATTACATCATATGTGACTGATATCAGCCGCTCCTCTTATAACACTCCAGTACTATTATATCCTCCAGACATTACATCATATGTGACTGATATCAGCCGCTCCTCTTATAACACTCCAGTACTATTATATCCTCCAGAGACATTACATCATATGTGTGACTGATATCAGCTGCTCCTCTTATATCACTCCAGCACTATTATATCCTCCAGAGACATTACATCATATGTGTGACTGATATCAGCCGCTCCTCTTATATCACTCCAGTACTATTATATCCTCCAGAGACATTACATCATATGTGACTGATATCAGCTGCTCCTTTTATAACACTCCAGCACTATTATATCCTCCAGAGACATTACATCATATGTGTGACTGATATCAGCCGCTCCTCTTATATCACTCCAGCACTATTATAACCTCCAGAGACATTACATCATGTGTGACTGATATCAGCCGCTCCTCTTATATCACTCCAGCACTATTATATCCTCCAGAGACATTCATATGTGTGACTGATATCAGCCGCTCCCCTTATAACACTCCAGCACTATTATATCCTCCAGAGACATTACATCATGTGTGACTGATATCAGCCGCTCCTCTTATATCACTCCAGCACTATTATATCCTCCAGAGACATTACATCATATGTGTGACTGATATCAGCCGCTCCTCTTATATCACTCCAGAACTATTATATCCTCCAGAGACATTACATCATATGTGACTGATATCAGCCGCTCCTCTTATAACACTCCAGTACTATTATATCCTCCAGAGACATTACATCATATGTGTGACTGATATCAGCCGCTCCTCTTATATCACTCCAGTACTATTATATCCTCCAGATATTACATCATATGTGACTGATATCAGCCGCTCCTCTTATAACACTCCAGTACTATTATATCCTCCAGAGACATTACATCATATGTGTGACTGATATCAGCTGCTCCTCTTATATCACTCCAGCACTATTATATCCTCCAGAGACATTACATCATATGTGTGACTGATATCAGCCGCTCCTCTTATATCACTCCAGTACTATTATATCCTCCAGAGACATTACATCATATGTGACTGATATCAGCTGCTCCTTTTATAACACTCCAGCACTATTATATCCTCCAGAGACATTACATCATATGTGTGACTGATATCAGCCGCTCCTCTTATAACACTCCAGTACTATTATATCCTCCAGAGACATTACATCATATGTGTGACTGATATCAGCCACTCCTCTTATATCACTCCAGTACTATTATATCCTCCAGAGACATTACATCATATGTGTGACTGATATCAGCCGCTCCTCTTATATCACTCCAGTACTATTATATCCTCCAGAGACATTACATCATATGTGTGACTGATATCAGCCGCTCCTATTATAACACTCCAGTACTATTATATCCTCCAGAGAGACATTACATCATATGTGTGACTGATATCAGCCGCTCCTCTTATATCACTCCAGTACTATTATATCCTCCAGAGACATTACATCATATGTGTGACTGATATCAGCCGCTCCTCTTATATCACTCCAGTACTATTATATCCTCCAGAGACATTACATCATATATGTGACTGATATCAGCCGCTCCTCTTATATCACTCCAGTACTATTATATCCTCCAGAGACATTACATCATATGTGTGACTGATATCAGCCGCTCCTATTATAACACTCCAGTACTATTATATCCTCCAGAGAGACATTACATCATACGTGTGACTGATATCAGCCGCTCCTCTTATATCACTCCAGTACTATTATATCCTCCAGAGACATTACATCATATGTGTGACTGATATCAGCCGCTCCTCTTATATCACTCCAGTACTATTATATCCTCCAGAGACATTACATCATATGTGTGACTGATATCAGCCGCTCCTCTTATATCACTCCAGTACTATTATATCCTCCAGAGACATTACATCATATGTGTGACTGATATCAGCCGCTCCTCTTATAACACTCCAGTACTATTATATCCTCCAGAGACATTACATCATATGTGTGACTGATATCAGCCGCTCCTCTTATATCACTCCAGTACTATTATATCCTCCAGAGACATTACATCATATGTGTGACTGATATCAGCCGCTCCTCTTATAACACTCCAGCACTATTATATCCTCCAGAGACATTACATCATATATGTGACTGATATCAGCCGCTCCTCTTATAACACTCCAGTACTATTATATCCTCCAGAGACATTACATCATATGTGTGACTGATATCAGCCGCTCCTCTTATAACACTCCAGTACTATTATATCCTCCAGAGACATTACATCATATGTGACCGATATCAGCCGCTCCTCTTATATCACTCCAGTACTATTATATCCTCCAGAGACATTACATCATATGTGTGACTGATATCAGCCGCTCCTCTTATAACACTCCAGCACTATTATATCCTCCAGAGACATTACATCATATATGTGACTGATATCAGCCGCTCCTCTTATATCACTCCAGTACTATTATATCCTCCAGAGACATTACATCATATGTGTGACTGATATCAGCCGCTCCTCTTATATCACTCCAGCACTATTATATCCTCCAGAGACATTACATCATATGTATGACTGATATCAGCCTCTCCTCTTATAACACTCCAGCACTATTATATCCTCCAGAGACATTACATCATATGTGTGACTGATATCAGCCTCTCCTCTTATAACACTCCAGTACTATTATATCCTCCAGAGACATTACATCATATATGTGACTGATATCAGCCGCTCCTCTTATATCACTCCAGCACTATTATATCCTCCAGAGACATTACATCATATATGTGACTGATATCAGCCGCTCCTCTTATAACGCTCCAGTACTATTATATCCTCCAGAGACATTACATCATATGTGTGACTGATATCAGCCGCTCCTCTTATATCACTCCAGTACTATTATATCCTCCAGAGACATTACATCATATGTGTGACTGATATCAGCCGCTCCTCTTATATCACTCCAGTACTATTATATCCTCCAGACATTACATCATATGTGACTGATATCAGCCGCTCCTCTTATATCACTCCAGTACTATTATATCCTCCAGAGACATTACATCATATGTGTGACTGATATCAGCCGCTCCTCTTATATCACTCCAGCACTATTATATCCTCCAGAGACATTACATCATATGTGTGACTATCAGCCGCTCCTCTTATATCACTCCAGTACTATTATATCCTCCAGAGACATTACATCATATGTGTGACTGATATCAGCCGCTCCTCTTATATCACTCCAGTACTATTATATCCTCCAGAGACATTACATCATATGTGACTGATATCAGCCGCTCCTCTTATAACGCTCCAGTACTATTATATCCTCCAGAGACATTACATCATATGTGTGACTGATATCAGCCGCTCCTCTTATATCACTCCAGCACTATTATATCCTCCAGAGACATTACATCATATGTGTGACTATCAGCCGCTCCTCTTATATCACTCCAGCACTATTATATCCTCCAGAGACATTACATCATATGTGACTGATATCAGCCGCTCCTCTTATAACACTCCAGTACTATTATATCTTCCAGAGACATTACATCATATGTGTGACTGATATCAGCCGCTCCTCTTATATCACTCCAGTACTATTATATCCTCCAGAGACATTACATCATATGTGTGACTGATATCAGCCGCTCCTCTTATATCACTCCAGCACTATTATATCCTCCAGAGACATTACATCATATGTGTGACTGATATCAGCCGCTCCTCTTATATCACTCCAGTACTATTATATCCTCCAGAGACATTACATCATATGTGACTGATATCAGCCGCTCCTCTTATAACGCTCCAGTACTATTATAAGGTGCATACTTTAGGTTTAGTGCCCAGCAGCTGATAAGTCTTTCGTTATTCTGCGCTTCTCTTCGGTTAGTCGCTGCCTCTCGTGGTTTATGCAGCTGGCAAAAGCCCAAACCATTGGTGGCGCCTCTACACCCTACCTGGCATTGTTGGTAATAACACTTCCAAGCACCCAAAGCAATGTGGCAAAAAGAGTGACAGGGACTCTTATCTGTAACTGCACCCGATTATAAATCACCAGGTTCCAACATCCGCAGTATCTACTAATAACACCACCAGACTCGTGGCACGTGGCATCATCAGGCTGCACCACCAGCCAAAATTGCAGCACTTAGTCAGAGAACTGCCAGGCTCCCCTCGCAGCGGCTTGTTATCATGCCGCTGATCTCCGTCCAGGAATCTGTATGTGGGTTATAGACTTCAACAGAGTCCGAGGTCACAGGGGCTGAGAAATTCTGCACGGTGGCTCTTCCCCCTGCGGCATACAGCAGCCCATTCACACTGATGACAGAGACGCCCGCTCTGGGGATCCTCATCGGTGCCACCTCTGCCCACTGCTCCTACAATGCAAAGAAAATCAGGAATGAGAACTGCGGTATTAAGACCTAGAGGATTTGACAAGTGAAATGATGGGAGTTGTAGTGTAACGCTCCACAGTGAAACACAAAGTCTATAGGAAGTTACTGAACGTTCGTTATACAATGATGAAGCTTCATCTACATTTACCCCATTATTTGCACCGCTGTCCTTATTTACCAGATATTTGAAGTCAACTCAATACCTCCTCAAAAGAAAACTTCTCCACGGTGTTCAGAGCATCCTGGCGCTCGTTCCAGCCGCCCACCGCGTACAAGCAGTCGTTTAAAGAGGCTACGCCCAAGTATGCCCTGCGGGTCCCCATAGGAGGAAGCAATGTCCAGCGCTTGGCAATGGGATCGAAAACTTCAGCTGAAAAAAGTTCTATCCCCTCGTGGCTAATTCCACCGACCACGTAGATCAGCCCTAAATTAAAAATTATAACAGATCCAGATTCCAGCATCACAACAAAGAGAGCAGAATATCAAACCAATCTGACCCGTTATTTTCTATGGGGGAAAGAGTTATCCAAAACTCCAGAGCTGCACTCACTATTCTGCTGGTGGAGTCACTGTGTACATACATTACATTACTTATCCTGTACTGATCCTGAGTTACATCCTGTATTATACTCCAGAGCTGCACTCACTATTCTGCTGGTGGAGTCACTGTGTACATACATTACATTACTTATTCTGTACTGATCCTGAGTTACATCCTGTATTATACTCCAGAGCTGCACTCACTATTCTGCTGGTGGAGTCACTGTGTACATACATTACATTACTTATCCTGTACTGATCCTGAGTTACATCCTGTATTATACTCCAGAGCTGCACTCACTATTCTGCTGGTGGAGTCACTGTGTACATACATTACATTACTTATCTTGTTCTGATCCTGAGTTACATCCTGTATTATACTCCAGAGCTGCACTCACTATTCTGCTGGTGGAGTCACTGTGTACATACATTACTTATCCTGTACTGATCCTGAGTTACATCCTGTGTTATACTCCAGAGCTGCACTCTCTATTCTGCTGGTGGAGTCACTGTGTACATACATTACATTACTTATCCTGTACTGATCCTGAGTTACATCCTGTATTATACTCCAGAGCCGCACTCACTATTCTGCTGGTGGAGTCACTGTGTACATTACATTACTTATCCTGTACTGATCCTGAGTTACATCCTGTATTATACTCCAGAGCCGCACTCACTATTCTGCTGGTGGAGTCACTGTGTACATACATTACTTATCCTGTACTGATCCTGAGTTACATCCTGTGTTATACTCCAGAGCTGCACTCTCTATTCTGCTGGTGGAGTCACTGTGTACATACATTACATTACTTATCCTGTACTGATCCGGAGATACATCCTGTATTATACTCCAGAGCTGCACTCACTATTCTGCTGGTGGAGTCACTGTGTACATACATTACTTATCCTGTACTGATCCTGAGTTACATCCTGTATTATACTCCAGAGCTGCACTCACTATTCTGCCGGTGGAGTCACTGTGTACATACATTATATTACTTATCTTGTACTGATCCTGAGTTACATCCTGTATTATACTCCAGAGCTGCACTCACTATTCTGCTGGTGGAGTCACTGTGTACATACATTACATTACTTATCCTGCACTGATCCTGAGTTACATCCTGTATTATACTCCAGAGCTGCACTCTCTATTCTGCTGGTGGAGTCACTGTGTACATACATTACATTACTTCTCCTGTACTGAGCTCATGGAATTTTTAGAAAGTTTCCCCCTACCTGTATGCATTGTCATCTTCATGATGGCCACTAGGGGGCACTACTTTATTACACTAAGTCATCAGATGATTGATTATACATGAGAATTATAACAGGAACGTCTGGTTCACTAGGAATTACAATGGACATCCGATCTTTTTATACAGCAGAAGTGCGAGCGTCACCTTGTCTCTCACAACAAGCGAAGTTATATCTCGGCACGGACATCCGCCCCACGATCTGCCAGGTGTTTTCCTCTGGTGAGTAGCGCTCAATCCCGTTTCCAATCTCTGCTCCGACCCAGCCGCCTGCAACGAGGAACAATCCTACCATTCTCCGGCTGGGATACAAATACAATGTCGCCATAGAATCTACGGTCAATAAAGGAGCGACGCTTACCCATTGCGTAAATGGCGCCGTGGCAGGAACACACTCCCAGGCCGCAACGTGGCTGATTCATGGAGGGAACCGCTGTCCACTGTTTACTCACAGGGTCGTAGCATTCCACGCAGTCAAAGATCATAGAGTCCTTCTCACCTGCAGAGGACGCGGCGTTACTACAGAGCAAATAAAAAAGTCCTAATCTCGTATTCAGCTGTTTCAGAGTCGTCTCGGCGCCTCACACGGGTGACAACCACAAAACGCCACCACTATGGGGTCCATAATGTGGCGTTACTCCAACCCTGAATGGTATATATATATCTGTCGTGTCTTTACATGCCCATTGCGCTCTTTCACCTACTACTCTGCCGGACAGTGTCAGTCTTCACCGTATTTCTGGCATTATATTCATAGTATGAGCAGGATTATTGATTAGAATTATAGGTGGACATGTAGTGTAGCTGTGGTCCTAGAATTCTACGCCGGCTTTCATTGTCTACGTTCTCTCTCTGCTCCATGGGGAGATGTGCGGAGTTCTTGTCACTTATGTCTCTGTCCGCAGATCCTCACAATCACCAGTGCACAATGTCTGATAAGCCGCAGGGGGTGATAAGATGTGTCACTGCTCCTCCCCCTATACTAGAAAAAAAAAAGACCCCACTAAATCACATATATTCCGAATGGTAAGAGGGGTGATAACGTAAAAGGTTTCTCTACCCCCCTTCCCGGGGTCACTGCAGTCTGTACAGGATTTTTCTTCCTGCTCTCACTTGCAGCTTCCCCTCCCTCCTCCCTCCAGAGACACAGAACCAGAAAGTAAAGCTGTTCCTGTTGCTCCCCAACTTCAGCTGAGCACTGTACCCCGAATATTGCACCTAGGATACTGAGCCAGGTTTTATTTTTAAGCGAAGATACTTATATTCTAACCGCGGATTACATACGACCTTGGCAGTGAAAGGGTTACACAGCCGTTCTGCACAGACACGATCAGTGACTCCAGTTTAGGTACATCTTATTATTAGCGTCTGAGGTAGTCTGAAATTCAGCTCCTCAAACTTGTGCTCTGCTCCCCCCTCCTTTATACTGCAGCTCTGCTTGTTCAGATCTGCTGCACAAGCTCAGAACGAAGTCAATGCACGGAGATCATATATAATAGATTACGTGACGTGGGACGTACCTCCAACCACGTAGATCTTTCCCTCCAGGATGGCCGCGCTCATCCCGCTACGTGCCTGGTGCAGGGAAGACACCGTGCTCCAGTACTGACTGAACGTATCGAAGCGCTCCACGCAGCTCAGCGCTCTGCTGTCACTCCACCGTCCACCCTGCAGGCGCGTGTATCCCCCTGTATGGAGGAAGGAGCGTGTGTCACAGTCTCTAGGATCAGACAGCTTATGCGGTACGACCCCCCTCCTCCCACGATCCTTCATGTCAGCCTTACCTATGGCATAGAGGAATTTGCGCGCTTTCCTGCGCGGTCGGACACGGGAGGTCTGGAGTAAGCTGAAGAGCTTTTTATCTTTAGGGGACAGGCTGGGTTCACAGTATTCCCTCAGAAGTGTCTGCAGCGCCACCCGCAGGCTGAAATCTGTTACTTCTGGAACAAGGAGACACAGGCTCAGGGCTATGGGCCGCTCCTGTTGGAGGAAACGGTGGACGTCGACCGTTCTTACCTTCGATATTTTTCTGAAGTCGTTGCGGAGGAAGCAGGGAGAAGCGCACGGGCTCCAGGACCTCCACCACATGTCTCTTCCGCGTGGCCGTGTCTTTCTGGAGCCAGGACATTGCAGCGGAGAACACCTGATGCTCGTCTTCTATGCACAAGTCCTCGCTGCGCAGGAGGCGGATCAGCTGCTCCTTTGTCAGTGTCTGGAATTCGTCCTCCTGCTGCACCTCCGGGAAATGTGCGTGGATGTAGCACTCCGTGAATTCTAACAGGTGCTGACAGGCCAGCTGCTCCGAGAACTGGAAGAATCCAATGCAATTACCTGGATCGATCTGCTCCTTTAAGAAATCGCAGCACAGCGCCACCACGTGGTTCAGCTGCAACATGTCGGCCGCTGTCATCAGTTCCTGCACGTTCTCTGGACTGATGAGGACCGAGCCTGAGAACAGAAAACGAGGGATAGTGAATAGAAGCCCCTTGTCCTCTTCTGGGAAAGCTGGGTGATAAAAAAAGATGGCTGCCGTTACTGCTCCCAGGTTTATTTACTGTCTAGTTATGGGATCACCTAGGAGCAGAGGGGGTGAGGGATGGGTGATAACCACGGATTAGTCATCACCCAGCTTTCCCAGCAACAGATAAAACTGGGGAGAACTTATAGCAAACGGACAGATGAGAGCGAGTCGATGGTTCACAATTTTTGGTTTCTGGGGGAGATGATTTGGGACCAAGTGAAGTATTCGTCTTCCACAGACATCTATACATTAAGGTCTACCTGCCCTCATACATCCTTTGCACCCATATAAAGTTATTTGCCTTTCAGGGTTCTGGAAAAGCTGAGTGACTAATCTGTGGAAGCTGTGATGGCGGCCGTATTAGTTGTCTCTCACCTTCCCCAGGAACAGATAGGACTAGAGATGGCTGAATAGAGATTTAAGAACTTGACAGGACAATGCAACAACTTACAGATGTAGCAGAGCTGATTTTGTAATTTTTGCGTAGTGTGATCTCATCTACAGTCCTGTGAAAACCACAGACAACACAACGGGATATCACAGCACACTCAGCTCTGCTACACCGCAACAGCACACTCAGCTCTGATACACCGCAATATATAAAGATTATTCAGGCGTCAGAGAATAATAATCGTCCAATTACCGGAGTAAATAAAATCCAGCAGCAGCTGGAAGATGGCGGGATCCACCTCCTGAATCCGCACCACGTCACCTGACGACTCCTTCATGCCACCGGACAGCAGAGCTGCAAAGTAAGGACTGCTCGCCGCCAGCACCAACTTATGCGCCCCAAATACCGCCTGACCGAGGTGGACGCGCAGGTCGCAGAACTCCAGCTGTTGCCTCATCTTATCCATCTTCTGCAGCACGAGCGCGGCGTATCTTTCTACAGAGCGCAGGGAGGCGGTGACATTCGTGGTCGACGCTGGGTCCATTACTGCGACAAAATCAGAGACGACCCAAAAAAGAAAAAAAAAAGAAAATGCTCATAAATCAGGTTTTTGGTGTTCTCTCGTTTCCCAATAATCGGATATTTGAGGGTCAAGAATCATTGTGACTTCCTGCTCACGACTTGTGGCGGTCGTACGGTATCGCACTACGAGGCGCAGGTCAGAGGACGACATTATGATCTTGATTCATCGCTACACGTAACGACTGCGCAAATATTTCCCTCATGAGTAACAGCTGAATAACCGCCGCGGCCCGCGGCCAACTCCAATAAAATATGCGCCGTATATCAGGACCAAGTGCACTGAACCGGGGGGGCACAAGTGGTTACAATGTATCATAGTGGGGGGGACATGAGCAGTCACAGGTATCACTGTTGGGGGGCATTAGTGGTTACAATGTATCACCGTGGGGGGGCATTAGTGGTTACAATGTATCACAGTGGGGGGGGGGGCACGAGCAGTCGCAGGTATCACCGTGGGGGGGCATTAGTGGTTACAATGTATCACAGTCAGGGGGGGGGACACGAGCAGTCACAGGAATCACTGTTGGGGGGCATTAGTGGTTACAATGTATCACAGTGGGGGGGGGGCACGAGCAGTCGCAGGTATCACTGTTGGGGGGCATTAGTGGTTACAATGTATCACAGTGGGGGGGGGGGCACGAGCAGTCGCAGGTATCACCGTGGGGGGCATTAGTGGTTACAATGTATCACAGTCAGGGGGGGGGACACGAGCAGTCACAGGAATCACTGTTGGGGGGCATTAGTGGTTACAATGTATCAGTGTGGTTGGGGGGGGGGGACACGAGCAGTCACAGGAATCACTGTTGGGGGGCATTAGTGGTTACAATGTATCACAGTGGGGGACACGAGCAGTCGCAGGTATCACTGAGGTCGCCGCTGCTGTTACCTGCTCCTCCGCTCAGCTCTTCGTTCAGTCTGGTCTGTTGTGGTGACGTCATCACGTTGACGTCTTGTCTAGAATCCGGCCGGTGCAGGCGGCCATGTTGGAGGTGGCCGGCAGAGT
Source organism: Rhinoderma darwinii (assembly GCF_050947455.1). Taxonomy (NCBI): domain Eukaryota; kingdom Metazoa; phylum Chordata; class Amphibia; order Anura; family Rhinodermatidae; genus Rhinoderma; species Rhinoderma darwinii. The sequence continues at coordinate 4,228,733 of NC_134693.1, forward strand.
TCCGGGAGAGCCCGGGGTCCATGTGGAGGCTGCGCCGCTGTCAGTGTGCTCTGTGCGGACCCTGAGCTCCTGATCGTGGGCACTATAAGAGGAGAGGTGCGGTATATTCTATTGTCTTATATATAGAGAATAATGGAAATACAGATCCTACAGTCACATGCAGCCTTGTCCTCAACTAACGTGATCACTGCCCCAGCACACTCCTCTCCTGAAATACTCTGTGCTGCTATGGCACCCTTTACCTTTCACTATATAACTCCCAGTCTGTCCTCCCACAAGATCAGCATACTCCTTTCCTGAAATACTCTGTGCTGCTGGTGTACCCTGGTCCTTTCTCTGTAACTTCCTGCCTATGACTCTCCAGAAGATCAGCACACACCTCTCCTGAAATACTCTGTGCTGCATGCAACAAAGTGTCGTACAGGCTCATAAAATGTTCTGTGTCCTCTGTTCTGTAGATTGTGACAGCGGTAAGATGGCGACTGCTCTGTTCAGCAGTGATGGCGCGGATATTATTCATCGGGAGCTGAGTCCTCCTGAGCCAAGTGAAGCTGTGACCGCTGACGCGACGCTGGACGAGGTTTACGAAATTCAGAAGACGGTTCATTTCATTAAAGAAAAGGGAACAAAAAAGGTCTGTGATGTTCAGACAAGTGCGTAACCGTCCCGTCCGATAATCCGGCGCCCTCCAGATTACAGGAAGGGTACTGACTCCCCATACTATTATATTATTATTATCCTCTCCCGGCCACATTCTTGATGTAGGAGTTACCCTTTATTTTTAGACTTGCGTTACTTTGTAGGGTCTCACATTGGGGATATCTAGATCATACTTACCCGGTACAGTGACCTGATCTTTCTCCCGGTGCTGAAGTTTGGGCGGTCAGACCCTGATAAATGACATCACCAGCTGGTGCCCGCCGCTTCATAGACTATAGAGCCGGTATAGGACTACAACCCTTTTTCTTATGTTAAATACAGGGAAGCAGTTGCCATGACTACCACTGTAATCAGTGAATGGAAACAGTGTTTATATCCAGAGGATGACAACCCATCCTGATAAAGACCTACTCACACAGCTGAGGGTTTGTTACAATGTATCAGTGCAGCACAAATCTCTCCGATCTACACTGATACAGACCCATCAGCTGTGTGAGCAGAACTAGATCAAGATGAGCTTTTTTAACCTTTGGACGAAAACAAGAATGCTCCCATTCACTGACAGTAAGCAGAGATCTTGAAAATGGTGAAGAATTGAAACACAAAGTCTATTAGAAAGTTGTAGATCATTTCATTATATGATAATTGGGCTTCATTTACATAAGACCGGACGGCTCTTTATTTCCCAGGTGGCTCTGCAGTTCCCGGATGATCTCCTCGTCTGCTCCGTCCCTATAGCCAGAAAACTGGAGGAGGCTACGGGAGCGAAGACCTACATCCTGGGGGACACGTCTTATGGCAGGTGAGGGGCCGGCATCATCCGCTTCCTCCTCTGAAATTTACCCTACAGTCATTTCTTCTTCTATCTTCTGCTGGGTGACAACCAACATGGCCGCCATTTCACCTCCCACGACGGTTGTCACCCAACTTTCTCAAAGTCCTGACATGTTTTTTTGCATAATTAAAGTGAGGCGTCTCCCCTGGCCTTATAATGCTGCATATATAACAGATGTGTCATTCAGGACTCTGGGAAAGCTGGGTGATGACTGATAAACCCCACAGTGTCTGTCCTCCAGGCTATTCGCTCGGGGGTCGTCCTATAACCAGGCGGAAGTCTGGGCCTCACCCGTGCGAGCAGTAACAGCGGCCGGTCTGCTTTTCACCCAGCTTTACCAGAAACTGATATTTCTAAGGCCCTGTTCACACTGAGTTTTTTTGCAGGCAGAAAAAATCCGCCTCAGAATTCCTCCAGGAATTTAGAGGCAGATTTTGACCTGCCTGTGCTTTTGTGCCGCGGTTTTTCACAGTGTTTTTCTTCCACGGTCCATTAAAGGACGCAGGCAAAAAAAATGCTCCGAAACGCAAGAAAAGACATGGCGCTTTTTTTTCTCCCCGCGAGCTGCTAAAAGCCGCCGGATAAGAAATGCCTCTGCCTCCTATTGAAATCATTGGGCGATGTTGTCAGTTTTTATGGCACTGATTCCAACGCAGTTTCCACGTTTAAAATCAGCGCCAAAAAATTCAAGTGTGCACAGGACCTTAGGCTTTATTCACACGATCGGGTGTCAAATCAGCCATGTAAAACGGCCGATTTTCACTCGTTTTGACAGATCCCTCATAGAATCGAGTCTATTCAGCGATCCAGGTAAGCGGGCAAAAATAGGACATGTCCCGTTTTTTCCCGTGCCGTCCACACAGTCCGTTAAAAAAAAAACAAAAAACGGCCGTGTGAAAAGCCCCATAGACATGCATTGATTTTAAAGCAGCCGTGTGACGGCCGTAAAAAAAAAAAAGGCCGTCACCCGACCGATGTGAATAAGGCTTTATTCACACGACAGGGTCCGAGTGTCAGCCGATATTAACGGTCGTTTTGGTCCATTTTTCTCGGCCGTGTTGCATCCGTTCTAGATTCCGTTCCTAAAGCCCCCTGTAGATAACAACACACAGCCCCCTTGTAGGTAGCACCCCCGTGTATGGCACCCCCCCCTGTAGAAGGCACCACTGTAGCCCCCTGTAGGAGCAGAATCCCTCTGGCCAGGAATCTCCGCTTCAGAAGTTGCCCCTGATGTCATTGTCCATATATGGACAGTGACATCAGTGATTTCTCCTGGAGCGGAATCCCCGGCCACAGCTTCGGCAACGCTGTGGCCGGTGACTATAGAGATTCAGCTCTTACGGGGAGCTACGGTGGCGCTATGTACGGACCGGTGTGGGGGGGGCATCTACAAAGGGGCTGTGGCAGCAAAAAAAAAGAGAGAGCGAGCGGCTGAATGCGCGGCCGTCACTCCGATCACATCCAAGTGACGGCCGTGCTTTACACAGCCCCATAGACTTCTATGGGAGCCGTGCGGCCAGGAGAACGGCCCAAAATAGGGCAAGTTCCATTTTTTATTTATTTTTTATAAACAGGCCGTGTGAATAGCCCCATTTGAGGTCTATCGTTCTTACTGCGGCCGTTAAACAAAAGGCTGTGACCCGGCCGACTATCCCTGTCATGTGAATAAGGCCTTATATTTCCAGCTCTTGTATTGATCAGCGATTTACTTCTCATATTAACGTGTTCGGTGTCGCCTCCCGGCAGCTGCTGTGTGGACGAGGTGGCGGCAGAACACGTCGGAGCTGACGCTCTCGTACACTATGGGCGGGCCTGTCTGAGCCCGTGTCGGCGGCTGCCTGTCACATACGTGTTTGGACGTAAAGCCGTGGACGTGGATCGCTGCACCGAGGCTTTCCAGAGCCTGTTCCCTGAGCGAGACTCCCCGGTCGTGGTTTTCGGTGATGTCGTGTATGATCACATTCTCGGTATGTTTATGGACCGCACCCGGCACCGGAGCATCATGTGACTACGGCTGCGGTCTTCAGGTCTATTATAATATATTATAATGTACGGCATATTTTGTGCTGCTGTTACTCCTGCCGCCTGCAGGTGTCGCTCTTGTCTGTTATTTTACTTGTATTGGGTTTTCTATAGACGGCGCCTCACAGCGATGGCCCCCATTGACCCGCTGAACACGCCGCTCTTCTATCTGCAGGTGAACTGGAAACACGCCTCGCCGCCTCTTACCCCCGCGTTGCCTTTTGTAAGCTGTCCTGGCTGGAGGAGGCGCCCACGCCTGGCGAGGTCTACAAGTTTGGCAGGAAGTTCTCTCCGGACCCCAATGTCTGGCCGGACGGCTACAGCGTCTTCTACGTGGGAGGCGAAGGGCCGACGCTCAGTAACCTTCTGCTGACCTGGCCGCGCTGCGCCGTCTTTAGCTTTAACCCAGTGACCGCCGAGTCCAGGAGAGAAGGCGTTCACGTCAACCGCGCGCTCATGAAACGTTTCTACCTGATAGAGAAGGCGCGCGATGCCCGGGTGGTGGGTATTCTGGTGGGCACCCTGGGGGTCTCAGACTATCTCTCTGCTCTCTCGCACCTGAAGAGCGTCGTCCGTCGGGCTGGTAAGAAGAGTTACCTGCTGTCTATGGGGAAGCTGAACCCGGCCAAGCTGGCTAACTTCCCGGAGGTAGACATCTTCGTGCTGGTGGCGTGCCCCGAAAACTCGCTGTTGGACTCTTCGGATTTCTACCGGCCAATCATCACCCCGGATGAGATGGAGGTGGCCTGTAACCCGGCGCGGGAGTGGGGCGGCCGATGTATCACTGACTTCCGGGAATTACTTCCAGGTACGTGGAGAAAAGGGGGAAACCAGGAGCGTGGGTGACACTAACGGGAACATGATGGGGGGGTGGGGTGGGGGCAGAGATGGCAACTCCCTCGTATCATGTAATGTCTCCTGATGGGGATTGTAGTGATGAGGTAAAGCTCAGACCACCCGAGACTCCAATACACAATGCATATATACAGGTCGTAGCTGTATACTTCTGGAGCAGAGCTGCAGTGTAAAGCACCATGGAGGGAAAGGAGAGCAGATGTTTATGTAAAACACGTGTGTTCTTCCTGCGCCTGACGGCCGTGTGATGCCCTCCTAGGTGGTCCCGCTCATGTGGTGTTTCCGGAGATTAACCCTGAAGACGCAGACCGAACAGATGTCTCCTTGATCACGGGGGAGCTGAGGTCTCTTCGATTCTCAACAGCGGTGGAGGAAACCTCAAAGGAAGAGCCGAGTATGACCCTGGCACAGAGGAACAGTAATACCACCGTATCAGAGCTGGGGCCTGCAGGTAAGGAGCGGCCATCTTCATGTAATATATCATGTGATCCGGGCGGAAAACATACATTAAAGATTCTTGCAGATTGTGTTGTGACTTGTGCACTGTGGATCACAATTGCCGGAACAGAATTTTGACGTGACTTTAATTTGATCTGGAATGACATCATATCTTATACTCCAGTCACATCCAGAGCTGCATTCACATTTCTACTGCATTGTGGGAGATGTCGTTTTCTTTTCTACGTCTAATGTAAACCTCTTCCCTCTTTCTTCTCCAGCGTCCTTCCTGTCTTCCCGGAGCTGGCAGGGACTGGACAAGGCTCTGGGAGAGACGCCGGTTGTGAAAGCTGCGCAGGGCCGTAGAGGGATCGCTATTGCGTATGAGGACGAAGCGAACGGCTGATGGGAAGATCTCTGGTCCTGGAGTGCCCATCACCCCTCCCCATAGATGAACGGTCATGATTATTCACCATGTCGTCTCCTCGGGGTGGATGGCGCTGTCCCTGAGTGCGGGGAGGTTGTGTCAGTCACACAGGGCGGTCGTCTCGCGGCGTCCTGACTGTAGTGACCTCGTGTCTGGACGGAAATCGCTCTGCTACAATCACTACTGAATCTGCTGCAACAAACAAGGAGGTATCCTTCTATTTTATAAAATCCAGAATCCACGTTGTCTCGTCGCCGCTCCAGTAATTCACGTCCAGGCTGCAGGTTTCCGCGTTCTGCGCCGGTTTCTTGGTTATTTTCTGAGCCTCGTCCGATCCGAATGGAAGTTCTATCATCAGTTAGACATTTTTCTATGTAAATAAAATGTAATTATTGTATAACAAACCGTTCTGTGACTAATATATTTGCGTTCAAATTATTCACCATTTCAGGACCTCTGCTTGCTGTCAGGGTATGTTCACACGTACACGTCCGTTACGGCTGAAATCATGGAGCTGTTTTCAGGAGAAAACAGCTCCGCAATTTCAGACGTAATGGCAAGTGCGTCTTTTTTACGCGCAGTCTTTTGACAGAGGAAATGAATGGGCAGATGTGTGCCGACGCTTTGTAAATAGGGTGTGTGAACATACCCTAAGAGCTCTTAGTCTGGATTGCTGCTGGATTGTCTACACTGATACATTGTAACAAACCCTCAGGTGTGTAAGCAGGACTAGGTCAGGATGGTATCCAGTCTAGGCAGTCTTCTGTAAATTAAAGGCAGCAGCACAAATCTTTCCCCTGTTCTGGACTCCAGGCGGATCGCTCTTACCTACACTGATATATTATTCAACCAAGCTGGAGCCACTTATAGCTGTACTCTAATGGAGCAGAACTGTAGTTTAAAGCATGGAGGAAAGGAACAAAGCAGAGAAGTAAAAGAAAGAAAAAAAAACACAAAACCTCAAATAAATAAAATTTATTTTAATGACATACTAAAAGCAATAATATATATAAAAAAAATTTTTTCGTGACACCTTCCCTTTAAGGGTATGTTCACACACACTAATTACGTCCGTAATTGACGTACCGGAACGAACACTGTGCAGGGAGCCGGGCTCCTAGCGTCATACTTATGTACGATGCTAGGAGTCCCTGCCTCGCTGCCTCGCTGCAGGACAACTGTCCCGTACTAAAAACATGATTACAGTACGGGACAGTTGTCCTGCAGCGAGGCCGGGACTCCTAGCGTCGTACATAACTATGATGCTAGGAGCCCGGCTCCCTGCACTGTGTTCGGTCCGGGACTTCCGGCCGAAATACGTCCGTCAATTACGGACGTAATTAGTGTGTGTGCACATACCCTAAGTCCTCTGATGAGACAGAAAGTAGATTTCAGACTCCCAATAGACAATGCAACTAAGCTGGAGACACTAAAAGTTATAGTTTGGTCGAGCAGAGCTGCAGTGTAAAGTATGGTGGAGGGACAGAGCAGCAGCCTGAGCCTCTCATGAGATAGGAAGTGGATTTTAGACTACATGAGGCTCCAATAGACAATGCAGCTGAGCTGGAGTCGCTGATCATAACTGTCCTGATGAAGAACTGCTGATGCCAAAGACAAATAGCAGTTACCAGCGCTCGTGGCTTGTAGAGAAATGTCCGTCTGCTAAAGGTAACGAGGACGGGGGAGCAGTTTCCTTTTTTTTAAAAATGCAATTAGAGGGAAATAAAAGAGTAAATTTGGAGTCACTTCTGTGATTGTTTTCCTGTCATATGTTGTTTGGCCACTAGGTGGTGATGTTATTGCAGTTTTATTTATGAAGATCTCGAACTGAACTGCACCCGCAGCTTTGGCGCCAGTAGGCAGAACTTGGTGCCAGGCTAATTTACAAAGAAGAATAAATGTGTGGCGAGCGGCGGCTCTGGGCTGCGGTGTCTGTACGATGTGATACTAAGCCCGTGAATAATGGCCGGCGCTGTGCTCAGTGCGTACGGCAGATTTAGAATACAATATTGGAGCTGCAGCCGCAGGGACGCCAGCAAATAACGTTATTTAGCAACGATTTCTGTAGATAAACTGCACTTTGAAAATGAAAGACAATTTATCATTATGTTTAAAATAATTGAAAACCCGGCAACAAGACGGAGCTCCAGGAGTCAGCAGCGCGCGTCCGCCCCCTCCCCCGGCCTCCGATGCATTGTTTGTCTGTACTCAGAGCAGAAGGTAATTTTTTCCCCATCTGATGAATTACGGGTTGATTTGGTTGTGGGTTTATTCTCGTTTTACTGTCGTGTTCTGTTCAGGGAAAGAAAATGGAAGGAAATGAGTCGTACTGCAGACAATTAGCATTTTTACTGCTTTTACCCAGAATCCTTCAAACCTGTACAAAAAATAAAGCTTAATCATTGTAAAAAGACTGCATCTTTAAATTTAAATGCTTGCTGTCAGTGAATGAAAACCTTGTGCCGTCACATGTGCTGTAATTTTCCATAGCAAAAAAATCCACTGCAAAAATGTACACAATGTATTCCTATCGGTGGAAACAAAATCTGCAACAAGGACGTGGTTTATAATTCTGCGTGTCATTGTACCGGTTTGGAAACACTTGCCGCAGCGGTTTCTGGACGTGTTGCGGATTTTGGATACGGAATGAACTTCAAAGCTATGGGAAATTCCGCACTGAAAAACTCAATACAAACGTACAGCAATGTCGACAGGAAATCTCTGGAATTGCTGTTGTGTATTTTGTGGCGTATTTTTACGCTATTTGTGACTGCACCCTGATTGTTTACTTACAAGGGTCACTGTAACGAGTCATGCAGCTGTGTCAGCGGGATATGATCAGGACAGGTTTACAAACTAGATGGCTTCACTGGCAACAAGCAGTGATCTTGAAAATGGTCAGAAATTGAAACAAAGTATATTATAACGGGAATGAGCGAGAATACGCCGTGCAAGTCCTTAATGGGAAAACCTCATTTCTGTGAAAGAAATAAGGGGTCGAACGAATGGACCCCACTTTACGACCCCCAAAACTGGGGCTTGTGGGGCGTCTGTACTGAACCCGCATTCACATTGTGAGGGGCCGCGCTGTTCTGTTCTCTTGGTGCTGTAGATTGTGAGTCACAGCTGGATCGCCACCATCATCACCCCGTCTCCTCGGCTGGTAGGCGGCAGCTCGGAGATATTCTGGGTGCTGCTGGGCAAAAAGTGCGCCCAAAAATGCATTATTGGGTCTGAAACACTAAGGAATAATTACAATGAAAAAGTCGTTTCTGGGTCATATGATTGTGGGGGCAAAACCGCGCCTGCTCACAGCTGAAAAACGACTTGTAAGGCCCTGTTCACACAGAGTTTTTTTGCAGGCAGAAAATTCTGCCTCAAAATTCCGTGGCAGATTTTGATCGGCCTTCATGCCGTTTGCCGCGTTTTTCGCTTGCGCCCATTGAGTGCCACTGGCAAAACACAGCGAAATACGCTTGCTCTGCCTCCCATTGATGCCAATGGGAGGTCAGACATGTAAACGCCCGAAGATAGGGCATGTCGCTTCTTTTTGCAAATGAGCGTTTTTTTCCGCTCGTGGGAAAAAAAATGCCTCCGCCTCCCACTGAAATCAATGGGAGGCATTTTCTGACGTTTTCCGACGCGGTTTCCACGTCAAAAAACGTGTAAAAAAACCTCAGTGTGAACAGGGCCTAAGCTGTGCGCCTTTTAGAAAATTTGGTGCAAAATACTCCAGCGATCTCCTTCAGTCTTAGACAATGTTCACACGGTGCGGATACGCTACGTAAAAACACGCAATGTATCCCCCCTGTGCGCCACAGGGAATTCCGGGCGAAGAAGCGCACCAAGCTGTGGTGCAGTTTTTCGCCCAAAATACCCGCTGCGGAAAACTGCTGCATTAACCGGCCTCCTGGGATAATGTTTCATCCATGTGACCGCCGCTACAGCCTGTGATTGGCCTGTGATTGGCTGCAGCGGTGGTCACGTGGGATGAAGTGTCATCTCAGGAGTCCGGCCTGGAGGAAGAAGCACAGACTCCTAGGTAACTATAGTGTTTTTTTTATTCAGAGTTGCATTTTTTGCGGCAGAATCGCTGCGAACCCGACGCAAAAAACGCAACATCTGCTATTTGTTGCATTTACCTCCCATTGATATCAATGGGGAAAACCCGCAACAAATAAGCTGCGTTTACGCAAATCCAATTGACGTGCTGCAGAATAAAATGCCATTTCCGAGCGTTCTTTCCGCTCAGTATTTCCGCACCGCGTGGATGTTTTTCTTCCCAATCTCACCCACTTTGCTGCTACTCTATTATGCTGCGTTTTTTGAGTCCACAATTGCGGACGGGGAAAAAAAATGCAGCAATTCATTGTGTCCTGTTCTGTGGCGGAAGTCGTCCTATCCTCCCTGACCAGCCCGTCCCATAGACAGCAATATCTACAGCGCCCCTGCAGGTTGACGGAGGCATTGCGCAGCCGCAGCGAGCACAGTACTGGGGTAATAAACACGACAATGTTTTTTCTGCTTCGGTTACACAACACATTAGAATATGTATTTTAATGAACGTTTAATCACCGTTCCTGCGGCGCAGCTTTCAGCGCGTTCCTCTCATTACCGTCTTTGTGTGGAAGCTTCGCTTTGTGCCCGACCTCAGATAACCTCCTGCTTATAATACAAAAGGGAAAGTGAAAAACAACTTGAAAGTGGATACAAAATCTCTTAGAACTTAAATAATAACCGCATAAAACGAGCAGATCTGCGATCCTGCGCCCGGATTAGACCGGATATCTTTGGCGTCCCTCAGAGAGCGCAAGAGGTCATAAGATCACAATGACCGCCAGGGGCGAAACCGGAATTCATGAGGCTCCATAGCAAAGTCAGGATCGCAATGCCCCTCCCCCATACACCTGGGTGACCGTAAACCGAGCTGCAGTAAAAGCAGCAGCAACGTTAGAGCGACTTTTAGGCTCCACTGACAACAAAAAGAATAAACACAGGATTTAAAGGGAACCTGTCACCAGCATTTCACCTATAGATCCTCACCCCTCGCTGGTCGCTGCTGTCAAAAGTTCATTGCTGTTATCCCGCTCCTAAACTCCTCCTCTGTAAATAACGGTCTGCAAACATTTCACGCTTTTTATGGTAATAATCCGCCAGTCTCGTTCTTTCCTCTTATGCCCCACCCACTGCCGAAAACTGGCCCGCCCTGAATGCCAAAATCTCGTCTGAGATAGAGCACATGCACCCGTCGTGTTTGGTCTGACACCCTTCCCTGCTTCGTCCGGGCCCCAAATCTAGTTACTGTGCATGCTATGGTGTCACGTTACTATGGTGTCATGTTACTATGGTGTCACGTTACTATGGTGTCACGTTACTATAGTGTCACGTTACTATGGTGCCACGTTACTATGGTGTCACGTTACTATGGTGCCACGTTACTATGGTGTCACGTTACTATGGTGTCACGTTACTATGGTGTCACGTTACTATGGTGTCATGTTACTATGGTATCACGTTACTATGGTGTCACGTTACTATGGTGTCACGTTACTATGGTGGCACGTTACTAGGGTGTCACGTTACTATGGTGTCACGTTACTATGGTGTCACGTTACTATGGTGTCACGTTACTATGGTGTCACGTTACTATGGTGTCACGTTACTATGGTGTCACGTTACTATGGTGTCACGTTACTATGGTGTCACGTTACTATGGTGTCACGTTACTATGGTGTCACGTTACTATGGTGTCACGTTACTATGGTGTCACATTAAGCGCATGCACCAGAATAGGACATCAATGCTCAAGCGCAGGATTTTGTGTGTGCTGGGGGGAGGCGAGGAGCTGTCAATCAAAAGTAAGGAGGCGGGGTTAACTCAGGCAAAAATGATTTTCCCCCCACTACCACCAGGTATTGCAGGTTTAATAGGTGAATTGCTGGTGACAGGTTCCCTTTAAATGGGGATTTCCAAAATTGTCGGTGTCCACGAAGGAGACTACAAAATCCCCCTCCCACATTGTATTCAATTTGAAAACTTTCTGCATGTCCTACATATATGACACATTTTTAGAGGTCCGTGATAGTATTCCTGGTATATTAATTGCTTTATTGGTGGTCTAGGGCGATCTAAGGGGTTAACGATAATATTCATGATGCTCTAAGGAATTATTAACATTACTGCCGGTCTAATAGAATGAGAGATCAAACATAATAGTCCCGGTAGATTAGAATGGTGAAGAGGTTAATGGTATTTATCTGCAATGATCTGGGACAGATAAGGATTGAAGCTCACATATCATTTTATTTAATTTAAATAGATCCAATGTTCTAGGCTGATCAATTTCATTATATATATATATATATATATATGTATAGGACGGAGCTACAAATGCCCTGCATCCCTTCACACAGTTACATAATAACTCTCTGCTGCCTGCAGCCACCACAAGAGGGAGCTCATTACATAGAGATATATACAGCTCCCATAGAGTTACATGATAACATTCTACTGCCTGCAGTCACCACAAGAGGGAGCTCATTACATAGAGATATATACAGCTCCCATAGAGTTACATGATAACATTCTACTGCCTGCAGTCACCACTAGAGGGAGCTCACTACATACAGAATATACAGCTCCCATAGAGTTACATGATAACATTCTGCTGCCTGCAGCTACCACTAGAGGGAGCTCACTACATACAGATATATACAGATCCCATAGAGTTACATGATAACATTCTGCTGCCTGCAGTCACCACTAGGGGGAGCTCACTATATACCGATATATACAGCTCCCATAGAGTTACATCATAACATTCTACTGCCTGCAGTCACCACAAGAGGGAGCTCATTACATACAGATATATACAGCTCCCATAGAGTTACATCATAACATTCTACTGCCTGTAGCCACCACTAGGGGGAGCTCACTAAATACAGATATATACAGCTTCCATAGAGTTACATGATAACATTCTGCTGCCTGCAGTCACCACTAGGGGGAGCTCACTACATACAGATATATACAGCTCCCATAGAGTTACATGATAACATTCTGCTGCCTGCAGTCACCACTAGAGGGAGCTCACTACATACAGATCTATACAGCTCCCATGGAGTTACATCATAACATTCTACTGCCTGTAGCCACCACTAGGGGGAGCTCACTAAATACAGATATATACAGCTTCCATAGAGTTACATGATAACATTCTGCTGCTTGCAGTCACCACTAGGGGGAGCTCACTACATACAGATATATACAGCTCCCATAGAGTTACATGATAACATTCTGCTGCTTGCATTCACCACTAACGGGAGCTCACTACATACAGATATATACAGCTCCCATAGAGTTACATGATAACATTCTGATGCCTGCAGTCACCACTAGGGGGAGCTCACTACATACAGATATATACAGCTCCCATAGAGTTACATGATAACATTCTGCTGCCTGCAGTCACCACTAGGGGGAGCTCACTACATACAGATATATACAGCTCCCATAGAGTTACATGATAACATTCTGCTGCCTGCAGACACCACTAGGGGGAGCTCACTACATACAGATATATACAGCTCCCATAGAGCTACATGATAACATTCTGCTGCCTGCAGTCACCACAAGAGAGAGCTCACTACATACAGATATATACAGCTCCCATAGAGTTACATGATAACATTCTGCTGACTGCAGACACCACTAGGGGGAGCTCACTACATACAGATATATATAGCTCCCATAGAGTTACATGATAACATTCCTCTGCCTGCAGCCACCACTAGGGGGAGCTCACTACATACAGATATATACAGCTCCCATAGACTTACATAAGATTCTAGCTACCTGCAGCCACCACTAGGGGAGCTAACTAGATAGGGATTTATATGGCTCTAAAGGGGTTATTTGGTGAGAGAAAATTGATGGCCTATGCTCAGGATAGGCCATAAATATCTAATTGGTGGAGGCCCAACTCTTGGCACCGCCGCTGATCAGCTGTTTGAAGCAGCGCAGTGGTGAGTACTGCTTCTCCTTCATCGCTTAGGGTATGTTCACACGACCTCTTTTCAGACGTAATGGAGGCGTTTTACGCCTCGAATTACGCCTGAAAAGACGGCTCCAATACGTCGGCAAACATCTGCCCATTGCTTGGAATGGGTTTTACGATGTTCTGTGCCGACGAGCTGTCATTTTACGCGTTGCGTAAAGTGGCGTCTCGTCAAAAGAAGTGCAGGACACTTCTTGGGACGTTTTTGGAGCCGTTTTCTCATAGACTCTATTGAAAACAGCTCCGTATTTTCAGACATATTTTGTTAATCGTGTGAACATAGCATTCCACGGAACACGGTCCTGGAATTTGCGGACCAGAAAAACACCACGGTCGTGTGCATGAGGCCTTACACTGCTCCGTACTGTACAACGCCGACACATCAGCGCAGCAGAGCGCGGTGTTAGAGATTCCTCCTGTTCACTTGAAAAAGAAAAATACCAATAACACGCTCCAGCTCTGGAGACCGGCGGCCATTACCTTCTCCAGCGACCAGAAGTGTTCATGGGGCCGATCAATAGAGGGCGACACCTCCAAGGAGTGCTGCGATCCGACCGTCTATTGTAAATATAAGGCGAAATATGAGTCATAAACACAATTGCGGATTCTGGGCCGTCTGTTATTTCATTAGGAAAATGTCTCTGAAATGATTATTTACAAATAATTTAAAAGAAAATCAAAATCTTCATACAGCAGCAAGAGAAGATGTGACGAGGGGATCAAATCTGCTTCTCAAAGCCAGAAATTATACATCGTATCATGTAACATACACTACCGGTCAAAAGTTTGGGGTCACCAGACAATTTTGTGTTTTCCATCAAAACTCACACTTATATTTATCAAATGAGTTGCAAAATGACTAGAAAATATAGTCCAGACATTGACAAGGTTAGAAATAATGATTTTCTCCTTCAGACTTTGCTTTGGTCTTGGAATGCTCCATTTGCAGCAATTCCAGCATTGCAGACCTTTGGCATTCGAGCTGTTAATTTGCTGAGGTCATCGGGAGACATTTCCCCCCCATGCTTCCAGAAGCCCCTCCCACAAGTTGGATTGGCTTGATGGGCACTTCTTGCGTACCATACGGTCAAGCTCCTCCCACAACAGCTCTATGGGGTTGAGATCTGGTGACTGCGCTGGCCACTCCATTACAGATAGAATACCAGCTGCCGGCTTCTTCCCTAAATAGTTCTTGCATCATTTGGAGGTGCTTTGGGTCATTGTCCTGTTGTAGGATGAAATTGGCTCCAATCAAGCGCTGTCCACAGGGTATGGCATGGCGTTGCGGAGTGATCGCCTTCCTTATTCAAAATCCCTTTTACCTTGTACAAATCTCCCACTTTACCCCAGACCATCACATGACCCCCACCATGCTTGACAGATGGCGTCAGGCGCTCTTCCAGCATCTTTTCAGTTGTTCTGCGTCTCACAAATGTTCTTCTGTGTGATCCAAACACCTCAAACTTCCCTTCGTCTGTCCATAACACTTTTTTCCAATCTTCCTCTGTCCAATGTCTGAGCTTTTGCCCATATTAATCTTTTCCTTTTATTAGGCAGTCTCAGATATGGCTTTTTCTTTGCCACTCTGCCCTGAAGGCCAGCATCCCGGAGTCGCCTCTTCAATGTAGACGTTGACACTGGCGTTTTGCGGGTACTATTTAATGAAGCTGCCAGTTGAGGACCTGTGAGGCGTCTATTTCTCAAACTAGAGACTCTAGTGTACTTGTCTTGTTGCTCAGTTGTGCAGCGGGGCCTCCCACTTCTCTTTCTACTCTGGTTAGAGCCTGTTTGTGCTGTCCTCTGAAGGGAGTAGTACACACCGTTGTAGGAAATCTTCAGTTTCTTGGCAATTTCTCGCATGGAATAGCCTTCATTTCTAAGAACAAGAATAGACTGTCGAGTTTCACATGAAAGCTCTCTTTTTCTAGCCATTTTGAGAGTTTAATCGAACCCACAAATGTAATGCTCCAGATTCTCAACTAGCTCAAAGGAAGGTCAGTTTTATAGCTCCTCTAAACAGCAAAACTGTTTCCAGCGGTGCTAACATAATTGCACAAGGGTTTTCAAGTGTTTTCTAACCATCAATCATACAATATAATTATTGTGTCAGACTCCCAGGTCTCTGGTAGCGAGAATCAGTGACTTACAGTAATATCAATGGAACAGCATGGTATCAGCTCCACTGCCTGCTGGGGGCCCCAAACTACAACAGAAAGGGGCCCTTAATCCCTGATAATGGTAAAAAGAGTCTGAAACACACAGAATAACTGTGTGCACTGAAATGAATATTATAAGTCATCTGAAGACGCATATTGATAAGAGAGTAATGATGGTGAGAGTGGTCATCCTGAGCTCCTCAGGTAGCAGGTGCCCCCCGCAGTGCTTAGTAGTGACCCCAATTCATATCCAACTCTTCATTGGTTGGACAATGTTCATTAAGTGATATTAAGGGGCATGACTTGCTGTTTGGTATTGATTATGGTCCAGTGACTGCACTGATGATCCTACAGCCACATATCAGCCGCAGCTGCTCACACTCCTCTTGACTTGTAGGGGCCACTCAGCCGCTATCTCTGTGTCACGTTCCTGCTTTATTAATATCTTCCAGGCCTTTCTGAATAGCAAGTCTTCCCATTAGTCAGTCAATAGGATGTAGTGATTGTTTGCTGCGGCTTCAGACATCACAGGGAGTGACACATCCCACACTGCCGGGCCGTCATTACACAGCTCAAGAGGAACCTTGTTATATATTAATTACACAAGCATTAGAATAACAGCTCCTCTGGTCTGCGGTAGAAAAAGAAAACCATACAAGTAGAAATTGTGTCATTAATCCGCCACCTACTAGCACTAATGAGATGATAACATTCAGTATCACAACAGGCTGTAAAGCTGCATAGTTCTCTGGATTGTGCGGCTGACATCTAGTGGCCAATATGAAAACTGCAATAATTCAGAACAAATTTTTGTGTGTCGCCACAAAATGAAAGGAAACCCCAATCATATCCACCAGTATCCCATCATTACTATGACATTATTAATTATTTGAATTATTATTTTGCAAATTCCCTCCCGCTTCCCCGATATATGGATATATGGATATATGTGGTGCAGTTGTGATTGACTCTGTACTCTGTATTGATAAATCACTGAAATAATTTGTTTTAGAAACAAATATTTATTGTCAAGTTCAGTGACGCACCAACCATAGAAACAGGGCAAGAAAATGCTCTAGGTGTCCAAAGTGGGGGGGGGGGGGGTGGGGGGCTGGGACTGAACTGCTTCCCCCGCTGTCATGATGGTGACCTTCAGCCACCTCTAGGGGGAGCTCACTGTATACAGCTTTATTCATCTCCCAGAGTTCAGTATTAGCTGTATACACGCACATGCAGTGAGCTCCCCCTAGTGGTGGCTGCTGCCGGGCAGAATTATATCATTTATCAAATCAGTAACCGGATCTTCTATACAGACACAAGACTAAATGAATCAGCACAGAATTCTAGACCTTAAATTGGAAGTGGATATTAATAAAGACCCTGTAGTGGGGGCCACTCTGACCTTTACTACCAATATATATATCTAGAGACAACAAAATTTGATCAGCACATTTCAACAAAATAAAAAAAACGTGTATACAGGTGCAAGGAAGCCTAAGACTGCAAAACAATACAATATCCAAAAATGGCGGCAGCGCACTGCGAACACTAATGCCGCCTAAGCCACTAAATATAAATAAATATGCATTACTGCTGAATCTACTTACAATAGGGACGTTCTTAGTGCAGATTTTGATGAAATTGTGTGAGCCCACCTGCCACGACAAGGCGTCCCCTATATGTGGGTCCCTGCGATGCTCGTACCCTCAGAACTGGGACATATACCTGGGGATTGTCAGAACCAGCATTAAACTAATTAAAATCACCCAGGGCAGCATGGGAGGAGCGCAAGAACAACAATGTTGCCATTTTTGGACACGGATTAATTGCGGAAAATCCGCAGCGTATTACACTAGCTGCAGTGTGGATTATATTTCAACAAATCTCGTCCCCACACTGCGGAAAAATGGCGCCAAAAAAACCGCACATAAATTGACTTGCGGTTCCTTCAACCGTAGCATGTCAATTAATGCTGCGTAATCGCTGCTCTTCTGTTGCAGGTTTTCCCATTGAATTCAATGGGGTGCTTAAACCCGAAACAAAGCGGTGTGTGTTGCGATATTTGCAGCGGAATCACAGCAATTGATCTGCAAAAATCGCAAGTAAGAAAAATTAAAAATAAAGTCATATTTACCCACAGTTCCCTGTTTCTTCTCCAGTCCGGCCTACCTGGATGACATGTGACTGCTGCAGCCAATCAAAGGCTGCAGCGTCACATGGCCTGCAACGTCATCCGGGGAGACTGGAGCCGACGTCAGAGGAGGGAGGAGGTAAGTATGTGCGATAATTTACGCAGCGGAATTTACGCCCGAAAAAACGCACCACAGTGGTGCAGGTTTTTGGACGCCGTTTCCTGCGGTGTTCAGGGCACATACGCTGCGCAGCTTGATGCAGTGTATCCGCCCTGAATGCGCTGTGTGTGTTCCTACCCTTAATGCCCAGGGGCCCAAACAATTCTCATTCTTTAGTACCAACACATTGAGTTTCTTGGAGCATTGCTGACGGACGAACGTCTTACCTGAACACTCCCAGGCTGCTATAGATCAGGCACGGCATTGAATTCAGTGTCAAACCTAAATGGAGGAGGAGCCTCAAAGAAAGGGGAGGAGAGAGCAGGGGCTATGCTTTACTATGAAGCCTGAGTGACTCTGTGACTGAATGTCACCTCCATAGCCATAGAAGAGGTCAGGAGCATGATGACTGGAGAGTTGGGAGGATGCAGCTCCTAATATGATCAGGATTGCAGGGTCTTGCAGTTCCCGACACATGTTGTATTATATTTATACAAAATATTTTATCCTGTTCACGAATTTCACAACATATTGAGAATATTGAATATAAAGTATCGGATCAGTTCCTGCACAACCCTGGGGAGCCGTTATATGGAAAGCCTCCACGAAATGTCACCCGACTCATTATCACATCAAGCCTCGCACGCTCAGCTGCCATTATATATGTTTACACCAGGAATCGTGCGCTGTGTATCGCTGAGTGTACACAAGTTCTAGCCATTATTTTGTGTCCCCCCACAATTCATTGCACTGCGTTGGAGGGGCCTATAGATCTGTTCATCCTGGGCCTCCTGGTTCATGAAAAAAATGCCAGAGCTACAGTAAAGACTGAACACAAGGCTTAATGATTCAGGTTTTTGCAACACTTTTCCTTAAAACGTTGCTGAGAAATGCAGGTTACGTCCCCCGTGTGGTTCTGTATGACAATAACGGGGTGATCTGTACCCAGTTACCACACCCGCCTGGCAGGATACGTAGATAACTGGATCCCTGTGTTTCTTTTCACTCTTTGCTTATCTTGAATATTGTAGAAAAATTCAATTATTTCTCAGTTGGTGATCAGACCCCAGCAGGGTATTAATATCGCATTTAGTGAGCGGAGAGCGAGCGCAGCCGTAATAATGATAGACATGGAATGGTTGGTAACATGTTTAAAGCGTCTCTGTCACCAGATTATAAGTTCCCTATATTGTACATGATGTGATCGGCGCTGTAATGTAGATAACAGTGGTCCTAGTAATAAAGAGGCTCTGTTACCACATTATAAGTGGCCTATATTGTACATGATGTGATCGGCGCTGTAATGTAGATAACAGTGGTCCTAGTAATAAAGAGCCTCTGTCACACATTATAAGTGGCCTCTCTTGTACATGATGTGATCGGCGCTGTAATGTAGATAACAGTGGTCCTAGTAATAAAGAGTCTCTGTCACACATTATAAGTGGCCTGTCTTGTACATGATGTGATCGGCGCTGTAATGTAGATTACAGCAGTGTTTTTTATTTAGAAAAACGATCATTTTTGACGGAGTTATGACCTATTTTAGCTTTATGCTAATGAGTTTATCAATGGACAACTGGGGGTGTTTTACTATATGACCAAGTGGGCGTTGTGGAGAGAAGTGTATGGCGCTGACCAATCAGTGACCAATCAGTGACCAATCAGCGTCATACACTTCTCTCCATTCATTTACACAGCACATAGTGATCTTACTAGATCACTATGTGCAGTCACATATACACTCTAATGTTACTGCAGTGTCCTGACAATGAATATACATCACCTCCAGCCAGGACGGGATGTTTATTCATAATCCTGACACTTCGCTAACGTTTGTGAGGGATTTACAGCACAGCAGGCGTAGTCTCGCGAGATTACGCTGTAAACTGGCATGTAAACTGTGCTACAAATCAACCACAAACGTTACCGAAGTGTCAGGATTCTGAATACACATTCAAAACACATTAGCATAAAGCACTGCTGTAATCTACATTACAGCGCCGATCACATCATGTACAATATAGGCCACTTATAATGTGGTGTCAGAGCCTCTTATACTCCATCAGTGCCACAGCGCCAGTGACAGCGAAAATCTATTTGTTTCATCATTTCTGTGAGGGAGGAGGGACAAGGAGCAAGAAGAAAGACTCCGGCTGAAGGATAATGGGGGAGGGGATGACGTCACTGCTGATCTTTTACTGGAGCTGGTGGTTTCTCCTGGCGGTCCAGTTCTTGGGGGTCCCCTAGGATTAGAGGGCCCTATACAATTGCCCAGTTTGCCAGCCCCTAAAAATTAACCCCCCCTCTCCACTACACCACACAGGGGGAGGGGGTGTACAAAAAGCTTTCATAGAGGAGACATGAGGGGTACCTTGTCCTTTAATAACCCCACCCCCAAAGTTCTTATGGGGGTGTTCATCTCTCTTACTGAGATCTCTTGGCTTGTTGGGGGTTTGAGGGTTCATATTGTACCCTGTAGACCCATGTGAGGTATTTTTTCTCTATGGGATGGGAAATGCAGATATTTGGGGCTCGCTGGCTGAAGCTGTCCATAGACAGTGAGTTTTTGACAATATAATGTCTATGCGGACTGACCTCTTCTGCTGGGGGACACAAGCATCCAAAAATCTGGACATTTACCTAGCAAAACCTTATCTTCACCAATAGACAAGCGGTGCCAGACGTTTCTGACCGCCCCTTATCTTCTTGTCAGGTAGACATTCCTCACACAGCTGTTTCTATAACACCATATTGTTTCAATGGAGGGTGGCTGCTATGTGTCGCCACTTCTCCAGCCTATGTGCCGCCACTTCTCCAGCCTATGTGTCGCCACTTTTCCAGCCTATGTGCCGCCACTTCTCCAGCGTATGTGCCGCCACTTCTCCAGCCTATGTGCCGTCACTTTTCCAGCCTATTTGCCGTCACTTCTCCAGCCTATGTGCCGCCACTTCTCCGGCCTATGTGCCGCCACTTCTCCGGCCTATGTGCCGCCACTTCTCCAGCCTATGTGTCGCCACTTCTCCGGCCTATGTGCCGCCACTTCTCCAGCCTATGTGCCGCCACTTCTCCGGCCTATGTGCCGCCACTTCTCCGGCCTTTGTGTCACCACTTCTCTGGCCAATGTGTCGCCACTTCTCCGGCCTATGTGCCTCCACTTCTCCGGCCTATGTGCCGCCACTTCTCTGGCCTATGTGCCGCCACTTCTCTGGCCTATGTGCCGCCACTTCTCCGGCCTATGTGCCGCCACTTCTCCGGCCTATGTGCCGCCACTTCTCCAGCCAATGTGCCGCCACTTCTCCGGCCTATGTGCCTCCACTTCTCCGGCCTATGTGCCTCCACTTCTCCAGCCAATGTGCCGCCACTTCTCCGGCCTATGTGCCTCCACTTCTCCGGCCTATGTGCCGCCACTTCTCCGGCCTATGTGCCGCCACTTCTCCGGCCTATGTGCCTCCACTTCTCCAGCCAATGTGCCCCACTTCTCCGGCCTATGTGCCTCCACTTCTCCGGCCTTTGTGTCACCACTTCTCCGGCCTATGTGCCGCCACTTCTCCGGCCTATGTGCCGCCACTTCTCCGGCCTATGTGGCGCCACTTCTCCGGCCTATGTGCCGCCACTTCTCCGGCCTATGTGCCTCCACTTCTCCGGCCTTTGTGTCACCACTTCTCCGGCCTTTGTGTCACCACTTCTCCGGCCTTTGTGTCACCACTTCTCCGGCCTATGTGCCGCCACTTCTGCAGCCTTTGTGCCGCCACTTCTCCAGCCTTTGTGCATTAATTTCTATGAGCCTGGTCCGGGCTCCTGGAAACCACGGTTGTGTGCATGGGCCCATAGAAATGAACGGGGCCGCAATTCTCCCGTGGATATTGCGGCCGCAAAAGCACGTTTGTGTGCATGGGGCCTTATTTTTGTGATTGTTTCTTCCTTCCTTATAATGCTGCAGTTGTGGCTCCTGATTTCACCTCCTCCAGGGGCCTCGCTGTGTATAATTTTGGCTACTATCTGCACATTGTACACCGAGCGCCCGGCTGATAAAAGTGAGAGTTCTCCGCGTGATTTCTGCCGCTCTGCCTGAAACACAGAGATATGAATTGGGCGTCTGGTGTTTAATTGAGAACATGTGAACTATCAGAGAGAGGTCTTGACCTTCAGCGCAAATGACGGTTGCGCGGGGACGGCAGGTATCACATGACTCATTACGATCTCTTTCGAGCAGAGTTTTTTTCTCATGTTGCTTAGCAATATGGATCCGAGCGCTGATTGCTGAAAAAACTGAAGACCCCTTCATACGAAAGTCAATTGTCTCATCAAACAAGAAGCCATGGGATACAGAAAGTTACGAAGTTCTCCTCTTTGTTATAAATTACGCCAATTTTCTATTTACTTATGCATTCTGTATTTACCTGTGCGGCTATGCAACTAGTGGTTGTCACAGCCCCGCCCCCTGTTACTGACATCACTGATATATAATATAATTACACTGTGATCAGACATGAGATCCACACATCTTATATACAGTAACAGCTATTCATATATTACTACTGACAACCAGCCTGTCTATCACGTGTGAGAGGTTGTCACAGCCCCGCCCCCTGTTACTGACATCACTGATATATAATATAATTATATTGTGATCAGACATGAGATCCACACATCTTATATACAGTAACAGCTATTCATCTATTACTACTGACAACCAGCCTGTATATCATGTGTGAGAGGTTGTCACAGCCCCGCCCCCTGTTACTGACATCACTGATATATAATATAATTACATGTGATCAGACATGAGATCCACACATCTTATATACAGTAACAGCTATTCATCTATTACTACTGACAACCAGCCTGTATATCATGTGTGAGAGGTTGTCACAGCTCCGCCCCCTGTTACTGACATCACTGATATATAATATAATTACATTGTGATCAGACATGAGATCCACACATCTTATATACAGTCACAGCTATTCATCTATTACTACTGACAACCAGCCTGTATATCATGTGTGAGAGGTTGTCACAGCCCCACCCCCTGTTACTGACATCACTGATATATAATATAATTACATTGTGATCAGATATGAGATCCACACATCTTATATATAGTAACAGCTATTCATCTATTACTACTGACAACCAGCCTGCATATCATGTGTGAGAGGTTGTCACAGCCCCGCCCCCTGTTACTGACATCACTGATATATAATATAATTATATTGTGATCAGACATGAGACCACACATCTTATATACAGTAACAGCTATTCATCTATTATACTGACAACCTGCCTGTATATCATGTGTGAGACGTTGTCACAGCTCCGCCCCCTGTTACTGACATCACTGATATATAATATAATTACATTGTGATCAGACATGAGATCCACACATCTTATATTCAGTCACCGCTATTCATCTATTACTACTGACAACCAGCCTGTATATCATGTGTGAGAGGTTGTCACAGCCCCGCCCCCTGTTACTGACATCACTGATATATAATATAATTACACTGTGATCAGACATGAGATCCACACATCTTATATACAGTAACAGCTATTCATCTATTACTACTGACAACCAGCCTGTATATCATGTGTGAGAGGTTGTCACAGCCCCGCCCCCTGTTACTGACATCACTGATATATAATATAATTACATTGTGATCAGACATGAGATCCACACATCTTATATACAGTAACAGCTATTCATCTATTACTACTGACAACCAGCCTGTATATCATGTGTGAGAGGTTGTCACAGCCCCGCCTCCTGTTACTGACATCACTGATATATAATATAATTACATTGTGATCAGACATGAGATCCACACATCTTATATACAGTAACAGCTATTCATCTATTACTACTGACAACCAGCCTGTATATCATGTGTGAGAGGTTGTCACAGCCCCGCCCCCTGTTACTGACATCACTGATATATAATATAATTACATTGTGATCAGACATGAGATCCACACATCTTATATACAGTCACAGCTATTCATCTATTACTACTGACAACCAGCCTGTATATCATGTGTGAGAGGTTGTCACAGCCCCACCCCCTGTTACTGACATCACTGATATATAATATAATTACATTGTGATCAGATATGAGATCCACACATCTTATATACAGTAACAGCTATTCATCTATTACTACTGACAACCAGCCTGCATATCATGTGTGAGAGGTTGTCACAGCCCCGCCCCCTGTTACTGACATCACTGATATATAATATAATTATATTGTGATCAGACATGAGATCCACACATCTTATATACAGTAACAGCTATTCATCTATTATACTGACAACCTGCCTGTATATCATGTGTGAGGTTGTCACAGCCCCGCCCCCTGTTACTGACATCACTGATATATAATATAATTACATTGTGATCAGACATGAGATCCACACATCTTATATACAGTAACAGCTATTCAAAGATGCAAAGATCATTTCTCATGCTGCGGGACCTGCTGTGTCTATACAATACACGGATGGCCCATTGGTTTCAGTGGTTGGTGCTTCTCCAGTGAGTTTCGGTGATTGCGTAAGGGGGACATTTTTAATAAAGTTGACACATAATCTATAATCCCTTTATTTAGGAGATTGATATAAATGTTTCGTTTTATGATGACTTTAGAAGTGTTCTGTGTATTGCTGACCATCTGCTCGGGCCTCGTAACCTCACACCTGTCGCAGTGCCTGGGGCCGCAGGGAATATGTGTGTTATCAGTAGGCAGTCATAACCGGGGCTGTGCTTTACTTTAAATTCAATTTATTTTGTTCTTGTCTATGAAGTCGGAGCCTGTGATTGCCTCTTTGTTTTTAGGAACAGTTACCAGGGAGATTCTAGATTAAAGCTTGTGATGGAGGCTGAAAATGTGCGAATGTCTCACCATTATTGTTTGCAAACGTTACATCAAGCTCCGACATGACGAGCGGCTAATAATCAGGAAACCTGCACAACAGCATTGACTGGTCGGGTGTGCACAGAATGTGGAACTGGGGACAAATCATGGACCCAGCGGTTTATATATAGGAGTAGAATGAGCCGAGCGCAGGAAAAAATTCGGGAACTGCGCCGTATAATGAGTGACCTTCTCCAGTAACATGCGGAACACGACGCAGGGCGCAGCCGACACTCAGAAAATGACTTATTATTATTCTGCATGGAAACCACAGATCTGCTGGCTGCAAATCCATAAACCTTCACCAATCATCCACTAATGGATCCAAGCAGGGTTTCCTTACAAGTAAATATGACACAATTACATAGAGTGCAAGCAATGATCCTCCAGATCAACCTGCAACTGCGTCCTCAATAACCCATAAACTGGCAAACAAAGATGAGTAGCTGCTGACAGGTTACTTAGCTATATAGTTACATAGTTATATAGTTACATAGTTATATAGTTATATAGTTACATAGTTATATAGTTACATAGTTATATAGTGATATAGTTATATAGTTACATAGTTATATAGTTATATAGTTATAAAGTTATATAGTTACATAGTTACATAGTTATATAGTTATAAAGTTATATAGTTAAATAGTTATCTAATTACATAGTTATATAGTTACATAGTTATATATTTATATAGTTACATAGTTATATCGTTATATAGTTACATAGTTACATAGTTATATAGTTATAAAGTTATATAGTTACATAGTTATATAGTTATATAGTTACATAGTTATATAGTTACATAGTTATATAGTTACATAGTTACATAGTTATATAGTTACATAGTTATATAGTTACATAGTTATATAGTTACATAGTTATATAGTTACATAGTTACATAGTTACATAGTTATATAGTTACATAGTTATATAGTTACATAGTTATATAGTTACATAGTTATATAGTTATATAGTTACATAGTTACATAGTTATATATTTACATAGTTATATAGTTACATAGTTATATAGTTACATAGTTATATAGTTATATAGTTATATAGTTACATAGTTATATAGTTACATAGTTATATAGTTACATAGTTACATAGTTATATAGTTATATAGTTACATAGTTATATAGTTACATAGTTACATAGTTACATAGTTACATAGTTACATAGTTATATAGTTACATAGTTATATAGTTACATAGTTATATAGTTACATAGTTATATAGTTACATAGTTATATAGTTACATAGTTATATAGTTAAATAGTTATATAGTTACATAGTTACATAGTTACATAGTTATATAGTTATATAGTTATATAGTTACATAGTTACATAGTTATATAGTTACATAGTTATATAGTTACACAGTTATTGTAGCGCCCATTGCCGCGGGCCGTCAGGTTCACTCACCTCCCGACGCCCGCAGCCATGGATCTGTGAGTGCTGGCCTCCGTCTCCCTCCTAGGAGATGCCAGCGCTCGCTTCCGCTCCGTCCGGCCGTGTCCCGTAGGGTGCGCGCGCACGCTCGCGCCCGCTCTTAAAGGGCCAGCGCGCGCACATGGAATCAATTATCATTAACCCACGTGATTCCCTGCTCTATAAGAATGCCCCAGCCCTTCTGATCCTTGCCTGAGCGTTGTTAATCTTTCCCTGTCTGTCTCGCAAATGGTCCCTTAGTGTCTCCTGTTCCTGCTGTTACCCGTGCCCTGTTACCGTTCCTGTATTCCGCATTGTTCCTGTGCCTACCCGTGTTCAAGTGTCATCTGCCACGTCAAGTGCCATCTGCCACATCAAGTGTCATCTGCCAAGTCAAGTGCCATCTGCCACGTCAAGTGTCATCTGCCACGTCAAGTGTCATCTGCCACGTCAAGTGCCATCGGCTCATCGGATACTGCCCGCCACGTCTGGCGCCACTTTCCGCACCTGTCTCCATCCGTGCTGAGGCCACAGTCACCGCCCGGACTATTACAGGTACCTAAACATTACTCTCTGCTATCTACTTTCACATAGACTGTTACCTGGTCAGCTGCCTCCCCGCTACGGCGGAGCGGCCTAGTGGGTCCACAAACCCAGTGCCCGTGACAGTACGCTCAGGCCATGGAGCCCACTGGCCAGCCCAAGACCCCAGTACAGAAAATTCAGACGGAGATGCATGACCTACGCACTCGTCAGGATCAACTCCTTGAGGCGGTGAACTCTATTCTGGTCCGCCTGGATCTACTCGCTGTTCCACCCCCGGATCTTCCTCCAGAAGCTGTTGCCGTGCCACTGCCTGTTGCTCCCCCTGTTTGTTCCGGATCCTCAGTTCCTCTGCCTCTTCCTCCTCGCTATGACGGTGATCCCAGAGCATGCCGAGGATTTATTAATCAATGCACGGTGCATTTTAGGCTACGGCCTCATCTCTTCCCCTCCGAGGAGGCTAAAGTAGCGTTCATCATCTCCCTCCTCGCTGGCAAGGCCCTCGCATGGGCAAACCCAATCTTGGAGCAACAAGGTGCTGTATCCGCGGACCTAGCCTTGTTCCTGCAGTCCTTTCGTGCCGTGTTCGAGGAGGCGGGTCGAACATCCTCTGCCGCAGCCACTCTGTTGACCCTCAAGCAAGAAGGCTCCACAGTAGGGGAGTATGCGATCTCCTTCCGTACCCTAGCAGCCGAGCTGGCATGGAGCAATGAGGCACTGGTGGCGACCTTCTGGCAGGGACTGTCCTCTCACATCAAGGACGAACTGGCAGCCCGCGACCTTCCTTCTACCTTGGATGCCCTCATCCTGTTAGCCACCCGGGTTGATATGAGAATCCGGGAGCGCTCTCAAGAGGTTCGTCAGGAGAGCCGGGTCCACAGACCAGCACCCCCTGCCCAGAGACCACAATTGTTGACTCCTAGTGCGCTACCTGAGGAACCCATGCAGGTAGACAGAGTCCGGTTATCTGAACAGGAGAAGCAGCGCAGACGCTCCTCTGGACTTTGCATGTATTGCGGCCTCAAGGGTCATTTTGTGCGTCAATGCCCACAGAAACCGGGAAACTCCAGTACCTAGGGTTGGTTGGAGAGGCAACTCTAGGTGGAACGTCTCCAAACGTTAAAACCTCTTCCAAATTATCGATACCTGTGGCCATCGTCACCGGACAGGCATCACATCCCTCCTCCGCCTATCTTGACCCTGGAGCGGCTGCTAATTTTATCCACCAAGATCTAGTGGATCGGTTTCAACTACCCACAGTCCGTCTGGAGAGACCCCTGGCAGTTGCCTCTGTGAATGGTCTACCGCTGCCTGATCCAATCATGCTCATCACTGAGCCGGTGACATTACGGGTCGGAGCTCTTCACTCAGAACAGATCTCCTTCCTGGTACTACCCAAGGCTATCAATCCTATCCTGCTGGGTCTGCCATGGCTCCGTCTACACGCCCCGACACTCGACTGGAGTGCTGGAGAAGTTCTTCAATGGGGTTCCAGGTGCGATAGCCATTGCCTGTCACAAGTCCGTCCTGTTGTGCCTCCTCTGCCTCAGTCACTCTCCGACCTACCTTCTCAGTATGCCAGTTTTGCGGATGTCTTCTGCAAACGAGAGGCTGAGACGTTGCCTCCTCATCGGAGTTATGACTGTCCCATTGAACTGGTGCCCAATGCTTCTCTTCCCCGTGGACGAGTATATCCTCTCTCCTTGCCAGAGACGTTATCAATGTCAGCCTATATCAAGGAGAACTTGGAGAGGGGTTTTATTCGAAAATCTTCCTCCCCGGCCGGGGCAGGATTCTTCTTCGTTAAAAAGAAAGATGGATCTCTCTGACCCTGCATTGACTACCGTGGTCTCAATCAGATCACGGTCAAGAACAAATACCCGTTGCCACTCATTTCCGAGCTGTTTGATCGCATACGAGGAGCCAAAAAATTTTCCAAGCTAGACCTGCGAGGGGCCTATAATCTAATCCGGATTCGCCAGGGTGACGAATGGAAGACGGCATTTAACACCCGCGATGGGCACTACGAATACCGAGTGATGCCCTTCGGACTGTGTAACGCTCCCGCAGTATTTCAGGAGTTCGTTAATGACATCTTCCGAGATCTCCTCTATACGTGTGTTGTAATTTATCTTGATGATATTCTAATCTTCTCCCCAGATCTGATGACCCATCGGAGGCACGTTCGTCAAGTTCTTCTGCGACTAAGAGAGAATCACTTGTATGCCAAGTTAGAGAAATGCACATTTGAAAAGAGGTCTCTGCCCTTCCTGGGCTATGTCATCTCGGATCAAGGCCTTAAGATGGACCCTGAGAAGCTAAAGTCTGTCCTGGAATGGCCACGTCCTCAAGGCCTAAGGGCCATACAGTGGTTCCTGGGTTTCGCCAATTTCTACCGGCAGTTTATTCCGAACTTTTCTTCTCTGACGGCCCCCATCTCTACCCTTACCAAGAAGGGTGTGAACGCCAAGGTGTGGACTCCGGAGGCAGAGTCTGCATTCATTAGCCTCAAGAAAGCCTTCACTTCAGCTTCGATCCTCCATCACCCTGACATATCTCGGCAGTTCTCACTGGAGGTGGACGCTTCCTCTGTTGGTGCAGGCGCACTTCTGTTCCAGAGGAGCTCCAAAGGAAAGGCAGTAGTGTGTGGCTACTACTCAAGACTGTTTTCCTCTGCTGAGCGCAATTATTCCATTGGAGATCGGGAGCTACTGGCTATCAAATTGGCCCTGGAGTGGAGACATCTTCTGGAGGGCGCTGCTCACCCAATCCTGATCTTCACCGACCACAAGAATCTCACTTACCTTCAGTCCGCTCAAAGACAGAACCCTCGTCAAGCCAGGTGGTCACTGTTCTTCACCCGTTTCCAATTTTTGCTCCACTACCGTCCCGCGGACAAGAACGTGAGGGCCGATGCCCAGTCCAGATCATTCGAAACGGAAGACACAGTGGAGTCCCTTCAGACGATCATAGACCCATCCTGCGTTGTCACCGCCAATCCTCTGCAGCTTAGAGATATTCCTCCAGGGAGAACTTTTGTTCGGTTGGCTGACAGAAAAAGAATTCTCCGCTGGGGACACAGTTCTAAACTGGCTGGGCACGCTGGTGTCCGTAAAATCCAAGACCTGGTCGCTCGTCACTTCTGGTGGCCCACACTACCTAAAGATGTTCTGGACTTTGTCTCTGCTTGCACGGTGTGTGCCTCTAACAAGGTGTCTCACAGTAAGCCTGCCGGCCTGCTTCAACCCCTGCCTGTACCCAGTGCCCCCTGGCAGGACATCGCTATGGACTTCGTCACGGACCTTCCTCTCTCAGCAGGATGCAACACCATCTGGGTGGTGGTGGACCGGTTCTCTAAGATGGCACATTTTATCTCGCTAACCGGCCTACCCTCTGCTCCTCGACTAGCAAGCTTCTTCATTCAGCACATCTTCCGCTTGCATGGCTTGCCTATTCACATTGTGTCCGACCGGGGGGTTCAGTTTACCTCCAAGTTCTGAAGAGCCCTCTGTAAACTCCTGGATGTGAGTTTGGACTTTTCCTCTGCCTATCACCCCCAGTCCAATGGGCAAGTTGAGAGGATCAACCAGGTCATGGAAAATTACCTCCGCCACTTCATTTCTTCACAGCACGATAACTGGGTACAGCTTCTTCCATGGGCGGAGTTTTCATATAACAACCACACAAGTGAGTCCACCACCTCCACTCCGTTTCACATCGTGTACAGTCAACATCCCAGAGTTCCTCTTCCAGTGTCGACTTCATCTCAGGTACCCGCTGCTGACTCTGCATATGGGGACTTCCTGCAAATCTGGCAACAGACCCGGTCCTCTATTTTGCAGGCGGTCGAACGCATGAAGCGTAAGGCAGATACCAAAAGAAGAGAGCCGCCTCAGTATCTTCCTGGGACTAAAGTCTGGCTGTCCTCTCGAAACATTCGCTTGAGGGTGCCTTCATACAAGTTTGCTCCCAGGTTCCTTGGTCCCTTCGAGATCCTGCAACAAATCAACCCTGTTTCCTATAAGCTGCGGCTGCCCCCTACCCTCAGAATCCCTAACTCCTTCCATGTGTCCCTCCTGAAACCAGTGGTCCTGAACCGCTACAGCAAGACCTCTAGTTCCACAGTTGCTTCCAGCGGCCCTTCTGATGTATTCGAGGTAAAGGAGATCCTGGACCGCAAGAGGGTAGGAGGAAGGACGTTCTATCTGGTGGACTGGAGAGGGTTTGGTCCTGAGGAGAGGTCCTGGGAGCCAGAAGAGAACCTCAGTGCTCCTGCTCTTATTAAAAAGTTCCTCTCTCACTCTGGCCCCAAGAAGAGGGGGCGTAAGAGGGGGGATACTGTAGCGCCCATGGCCGCGGGCCGTCGGGTTCACTCACCTCCCGCTCCGTCCGGCCGGGTCCCGTAAGGTGCGCGCGCACGCTCGTGCCCGCTCTTAAAGGGCCAGCGCGCGCACATGGAATCAATTATCATTAACCCACGTGATTCCCTGCTCTATAAGAATGCCCCAGCCCTTCTGATCCTTGCCTGAGCGTTGTTAGTCTTTCCCTGTCTGTCTCGCAAATGGTCCCTTAGTGTCTCCTGTTCCTGCTGTTACCCGTGCCCTGTTACCGTTCCTGTATTCCGCATTGTTCCTGTGCCTACCCGTGTTCAAGTGTCATCTGCCACGTCAAGTGCCATCTGCCACGTCAAGTGCCATCTGCCACGTCAAGTGCCATCTGCCACGTCAAGTGTCATCTGCCACGTCAAGTGCCATCTGCCACGTCAAGTGTCATCTGCCACGTCAAGTGCCATCTGCCACGTCAAGTACCATCGGCTCATCGGATACTGCCCGCCACGTCTAGCTCTACTTTCCGCACCTGTTTCCATCCGTGCTGAGGCCACAGTCACCGCCCGGACTATTACAGGTACCTAAACATTACTGTCTGCTATCTACTTTCACATAGACTGTGACCTGGTCAGCTGCCTCCCCGCTACGGCGGAGCGGCCTAGTGGGTCCACAAACCCAGTGCCCGTGACAGTTATATAGTTACATAGTTACATAGTTATATAGTTACATAGTTATATAGTTATATAGTTACATAGTTATATAGTTACATAGTTATATAGTTACATAGTTACATAGTTACATAGTTACATAGTTACATAGTTATATAGTTACATAGTTATATAGTTATATAGTTACATAGTTATATAGTTACATAGTTATATAGTTACATAGTTATATAGTTACATAGTTATATAGTTATATAGTTACATAGTTACATAGTTATATAGTTACATAGTTACATAGTTACATAGTTACATAGTTATATAGTTACATAGTTATATAGTTACATAGTTACATAGTTATATAGTTACATAGTTATATAGTTATATAGTTACATAGTTATATAGTTACATAGTTACATAGTTACATAGTTATATAGTTACATAGTTACATAGTTATATAGTTACATAGTTACATAGTTATATAGTTATATAGTTACATAGTTACATAGTTATATAGTTACATAGTTATATAGTTATAGTCGCGGACGAGTCTACAATTGGCAACAAGATGATCTGAAAGGATTGGGTACAGCGGCTAAAGATACTAGAAAGAAAAAGGGACATTCTGACAGCACAAGGAACCCTGGCTATATGAGATCCACTGGAGACATATCTTTTTTAGGTGGGACTCCGGGGATGACCACACCGGTGGGAGACGCACCAGAAGTGGCGGTAGGCGGCATCGTCGAAAGGGGATACCAGGCATCGAGCAATCGACCCCCAGTAACACGGGGAATGAACCTCAAGAAACGGACTTAGTGGTAAATATTTCTAGTAAAACATTGTCTGTAACACAATTGGGGGTATTAAGTAAAGGTCTCTCTTTCTGTCCGAATAAAAAAACGGATTGGTTTCAGGTTGAAGCTGACCTCTATAATTTTTTTAGGAGTGTTAAACTCAAAATGTGGTTTACCAATAATGTATCCATTCCTAAGACCAAGCTTACTGAATTAGAGCTCAAAAATTTCGGTCTATACAATAAGGGTATGTTCACACGGCCTATTTACGGACGTAAATCGGGCGTTTTTGCCCCGAATTACGCCCGAAAATAGCGCCTCAATAGCGCTGACAAACATCTGCCCATTGAAAGCAATGGGCAGACGTTTGTCTGTTCACACGAGGCGTATATTTACGCGCCGCTGTCAAATGACGGCGCGTAAATAGACGCCCGCGTAGAAGAAGTGACCTGTCACTTCTTTGGCCGTAATTGGAGCCGCTATTCATTGACTCCAAGCGTTCAAGCGCCTGCACATGCCGGTACGGCTGAAATTACGGGGATGTTTTCAGGCTGAAACATCCCCGTAATTTCAGCCGTTACGGACCCCCGCCGTGTGAACATACCCTAAGAGTGCTTTTGTTCCATCTTTCACTGAGTCTGGGGTTGATGCCTTTATTAATGTTGTGAAAAGAGATATATGCAATTTGAAATCTAGATATGAGGATGAAACATTCACATATAGTAATTTGACAAAGGATGAGGCTGCGGCCCTTGATGAATTGATCCATGATGACAGTATTACTATCAAACCGGCTGATAAAGGCGGGGCTACTGTCATCATGGATACCTCACAATATTTGAAGGAAATATACCGCCAGCTTGCAGACACAACGATCTATACACCAATCTCGTATGACCCTAAATTTGATATCTCCAGGACTATTCAAAACGCTATCAATGACGCCAGTAATGGGGGCCTCATTGATGACGACTTGAAAAAATTTCTGATTGTCGAACATCCCATTACCCCCGTGATATATATATTGCCTAAAATTCACAAAACTCTGACAGACCCGCCAGGGCGACCGATCGTCTCTGGGTCTGACTCTATTTTTTCTAATATAGCGATTTTTCTTGACAGATGTCTAAGGGAATTTGCTATGGGGGCACGTTCTTATATACGGGACACAGCGAATTTTTTAAATAAATTACAGGAGATTAAACTTGATGAAGGAGCGGAGGTCATCTTGGCCTCCTTCGATGTAACTTCGCTTTACACGTCCATACAGCATGAGGGTGGATTGAGAGATGTTGAGATACTATTACAACAGTCGGATTACTCTATTGAATGTAGATCCTTTATATTATCACTTTTGGAAATTATTCTATCAAAGAATTATTTCCTTTTTCGTGATCAGTTTTTTATCCAATGCCAGGGAACTGCCATGGGCTCAAACATTGCCCCTACATATGCCAACATATATATGCGTTCACTCGAGGAGAATCTCGTCTATGTGTCCCACCATTTTCGGCATGTGCTGCGATGGTGGAGGTACATAGACGATGTCTTCCTCGTCTGGACTGGCAGTTCCTCTGAGCTTACGGATTTCCATAATTTCTTGAATACCATAGATCAGACAGTGAAGTTTACATTGGTCAGTTCCAAAAGTACTTTGCAATTTTTGGATGTGCTAGTGGAACTGAGTGAAACTACATTCTACACTGATTTATTTGTTAAAACTACGGATAGGAATAGCTTACTGAGATATGACAGCTCACATCCTAGAAAAATGATTAATTCTTTGCCGGTTAGTCAACTTATGCGAACCAAGAGAATCATAGATAGACCTGACAAACTTTCTGTTGGCCTTGATCAGATGATGGATAAGTTCAAAGCCAGAGGATACCCCAAACGTATATTAGAGCAGCACAGACGTAGGGTAGATTCTATCCCTAGAGCTGATCTTTTACAGGACAGGATACATAGGGATCAAAAACGTATCCCATTTATTACCACTCATACACAGATGAGTAATTGGATATATGATGTTATACGGTTGCATTGGCCCATGTTGGGTCGATGTTTCCCACATGTAGAACCTTTCAGAAGACCGCCCCTGTTCACTTACCGTAGACCACCCAATTTGAGAGATAAGTTAGTCAAATCGGACTTTGGTCCATCAAGAATTAAACAACAGACTTTTTTTATCTTCCCCCAGGAAGGGCTGTTTCCCATGTCTCAGTTGTACGAACTGCACGCTTTTGGTCAAGGGCAGTCAGTTTGTGCATCCTGATACTGGTAAACAATTCTTCATCAATTACTTTTTGACATGCAATACTGAATTTATTATCTATGTACTCCAATGCCCTTGCCGTCTCCTGTATGTAGGAGAAACGACACTTGATGCTAAAACGAGACTGAACCAACACCGCTCTACTATACGAAAAAAGAGACTTGACCTTCCGGTCTCTAAACATTTTTCTGATTTTAAACACGGTGAAAGAGACTTGAAATTTTGGATAGTAGATCATGTACCCCCACTACGCAGGGGTGGCGATAGAGTTAGATTGTTGAAACGCCGCGAGTTGCAGTGGATTTACAGATTGGGTACACTTAAACCAGGTGGCTTAAACGTTGAGTTTCCTCTGGGTACCGTTATTAAATAAATTTTGCATACAGTTACACCTCTTACATTAGATATTCAATCCACGTCTTCCTTGGTATTAGGATTGATTACCATTTCATGTCCTTTTCAAAATTTTATTACATGTTTTTAATACACTTCTCTTTATTCACAGATCACGTATTTTCATATCACATCGCGGCATTGATCGACTCACCGATACTAGGACTGGCTCATTTATACTAATGAAATATGCT
Source organism: Rhinoderma darwinii (assembly GCF_050947455.1). Classification (NCBI taxonomy): domain Eukaryota; kingdom Metazoa; phylum Chordata; class Amphibia; order Anura; family Rhinodermatidae; genus Rhinoderma; species Rhinoderma darwinii. The sequence goes on from NC_134693.1 coordinate 4,264,015, forward strand.
TATTGTATTTTCTGTTGAAAATTTTGACAACTATAATTAGTATTTTCAAATGCATTGAGACGCGCCAATATTTGACATGCGGTTTGAGTTAGACATGTACAACTATGCAATATGTGCAATTTTTGCGCTATATGTGTGTATATATATATATATGTGTATACACTATCAGGAGTTGATTTATCTTTTCAGAATACCCGTGATTCAGGGTTCTGTATTTAATCCTCTACGTAGTAGACTGAGGTCTCTTTATATACGCACATACATATATTTGACATTCTAGTACATATTGTCTTCCTGTATCAAATAGGAGTGATAAAGGTTTTTTTCCCCTTCACTCCTAAAATTCCATTTCTCATTGTGGATTTTCTTCGCATGTCTATGATTGGCATTTGCCCTCTTCGGGTATGGCTGATTGGCGTTCCCTTCGTGACTGCGCATGCATGACATGCGCATCACGAATACTAATGCTTCCAATGCTTCTGACAGCTCCACAATGGTGATTGCAGCACATGTTTTGTGTTTACATTGGAGCCGGATCCTTATTCTCAGTGAGTCCCTCAAGTGTAGTGATATCTACACATGTGCACGATCCTATCTAATTATATACAATTTAAAGATTGTTAAACTATATAACTTTCTGTACTGTATTATGTTATGTATTACAGTCCTGTTGTGATAGTATCTTTTTAACACATTCCTCACTCATTTAATGTTGCATATATGAATTCACTATGTATGTTTTGGCAACCTTATAAGTGTTGTTGCATTTTATTGGCACTAATTTTTTATAACATTGGTTCTCCTATAAATGTGTGGTCATGACATGAATCTGTTCACTTGAGAAAGGCTCCTGTGTTGAGCTGAAATGTTGTGTGTATATGGACCAATAAAGCACCTTTTTCTACCTTGCTTATACCTTGGAGTGCTGCCTGATTTTTGGATTCTATATAGTTATATAGTTATATAGTTACATAGTTACATAGTTATATAGTTACATAGTTATATAGTTATATAGTTACATAGTTATATAGTTATATAGTTACATAGTAATATAGTTATATAGTTACATAGTTACATAGTTACATAGTTACATAGTTACATAGTTATATAGTTACATAGTTACATAGTTACATAGTTATATAGTTATATAGTTACATAGTTATATAGTTACATAGTTATATAGCTACATAGTTACATAGTTACATAGTTATATAGTTACATACTTACATAGTTACATAGTTATAGTTATATAGTTACATAGTTATATAGTTACATAGTTATATAGTTACATAGTTACATAGTTACATAGTTACATAGTTATATAGTTACATAGTTATATAGTTACATAGTTATATAGTTACATAGTTATATAGTTACATAGTTACATAGTTACATAGTTATATAGTTATATAGTTACATAGTTACATAGTTACATAGTTATATAGTTACATAGTTATATAGTTACATAGTTATATAGTTACATAGTTATATAGTTACATAGTTACATAGTTATATAGTTACATAGTTATATAGTTACATAGTTATATAGAATCCAAAAATCAGGCAGCACTCCAAGGTATAAGCAAGGTAGAAAAAGGTGCTTTATTGGTCCATATATACACGACGTTTCAGCTCAACACAGGAGCCTTTCTCAAGGCTCCTGTGTTGAGCTGAAACGTCGTGTGTATATGGACCAATAAAGCACCTTTTTCTACCTTGCTTATACCTTGGAGTGCTGCCTGATTTTTGGATTCTACTACAGCAGGTCTGTTAGCCCTGACCTGGGCAGGTCGGCACCCACCTATGATTTACAAGGCTGTGCGGCTGACATTGTATTTGGACTTTACATAGTTATATAGTTACATAGTTATATAGTTACATAGTAAGAAAGAGAGGAAACCTCCAGCTCACCAGTCTGATGCGTCTCCGGACTCTCCGCTCGGATCCCCGCTACGGCTGGCGGTACGTAATAGAGAAAAAAGAAGAAAATGATCCAGCGCTGAGTCGTGCTTTAGTTTAAAAAGGAAGAAGTATTCCCACTTTTATTGGGGTGTTGAGATTAAAATCGAAGGGAGACGCAGTCCCAAGATGTATATTGGTAGTGGGCGGATGCCCTGGCCTACACGTTTCAAGCACGTACCGTGCTCTTAATCATGGCAAAGAAATGAGTTACATAGTTACATAGTTACATAGTTATATAGTTACATAGTTACATAGTTATATAGTTATATAGTTACATAGTTACATAGTTATATAGTTACATAGTTACATAGTTACATAGTTATATAGTTACATAGTTACATAGTTACATAGTTATATAGTTATATAGTTACATAGTTACATAGTTATATAGTTACATACAAAAAAAGCAAAATCCAGCAGCACCGGTGAATGAGAAAAGATGGGTGCAAATCCCAGGGAGCCGACCAAGCTCTCAATATCCACAGAAATACAAAAATAGGCAGCACACCATAGATGAAGTGAAAAAAAAGGGTACTTTATTGGCCCCAAGTGCGACGTTTCAGCTCTATCCACTAGAGCCTTTCTCCTAGAGAAAGGCTCTAGTGGATAGAGCTGAAACGTCGCACTTGGGGCCAATAAAGTACCCTTTTTTTTCACTTCATCTATGGTGTGCTGCCTATTTTTGTATTTCTGTATATAGTTACATAGTTATATAGTTACATAGTTACATAGTTACATAGTTACATGGTTATATAGTTATATAGTTACATAGTTATATAGTTACATAGTTATATAGTTACATAGTTATATAGTTATATAGTTACATAGTTACATAGTTACATAGTTATATAGTTATATAGTTACATAGTTACATAGTTATATAGTTACATAGTTATATAGTTATATAGTTACATAGTTATATAGTTACATAGTTACATAGTTACATAGTTATATAGTTATATAGTTACATAGTTACATAGTTATATAGTTACATAGTTATATAGTTACATAGTTATATAGTTACATAGTTCTATAGTTAAATAGTTATATAGTTACATAGTTATATAGTTACATCGTTTATATAGTTACATAGTTATATAGTTGCATAGTTATATAGTTACATAGTTATATAGTTACATAGTTATATAGATATATAGTTACAAAGTTACATAGTTACATAGTATATATAGTTTATATAGTTAGAAAGTTACGTAGTTATATAGTTATATCGTTTATATAGCTACATAGTTATATAGTTATGTGAAGGATGGTTTATTTGCTTATATTCTCTGTATGAAATGACATTATGAATTATCAAGCAGGATGCCGAATTACTAAAATAAGTATTCTCCAGTTTGTAATGAACTTTCCTCTGTATAATTCAAAGAAACATCTTGTCTTCATGTGTTCATCGTGTTGCCTTCATAGTCCATTGAAGCGCGTTGGCTGAACGCCCAGACATAAAGTGCAACTATTTCTCCCCCATGAGAACAAATCACTAACAACTGCCCATTAAATGCCAGTCTCCAGGTGTTACCTGATGTCAGCATTTTAATGAAGAATTATAATTATGTATTTTAAATATTCTTATGGTCTGCTATTGGCTGAATAAGAATTATTGTCACATTGCCACTTATTGGTTAACCTCAAGTCTACAGCCCTTCTGAATGATATTATTATAGTTGAGTTTTGTAATAAACCCCAAGAGGAGTATATTGAGCATACCAGCAGCGTCTGTGTGTTTTTTCTCCTCTCTCGATATATATCGGTATTAAATATCCTGATTAGGATGCTGGCTAAAGTGCCTGGCATGAGTGTCTGTTGGAACACTCGTCTAAATTTCAGTCTAATATATTTTGAGCCATTGACTTCCACGACAGTAATGGTGCCGAAAAAACCCGGGAGATTGCTCGTCTGATAGCTGTCGCTAGAGAGGTCTGGCTTTGCATCTGTGAATTACAAAAAAAATGCGGTAGGTAAGGAGCTTATTCTTACACCATTCACACATGTATTGCGTAAGCCTCGAATTTAGCTGTCATGACGTCACATCTTCTGGACATGGCACTTTATCCAGCAGTGGTATGAAAGATGGATCCAAATAGGTATGTTGAAACTTTTTGTGTGATGAAAGATTGCTGGTAACCACGTGATCTTAAACTGTTGATATGAAAGACATGAGAGAATTTTTTCCAGCAATTACATTGTTAACCAGAAAAAATTGTGAGAAGTGTAAACCTTCCCCCTTTGGAATGCAGTGACGTAGCGCATGGCGGAGAGAAGTTGTAACTCACATGTGAAGTTTTTTAAATGAACGGATTGTAGTCTGGACAGTGAGGAAATAAACTTGTGCTGCTCTCTTGTAGTGTCATTTGTTATTTAGTTGTGTAAAATCGTTGAGGATTAATAGTTGTTCTGTTACCTGTTTGCTCTGGGATTATATTTGGGAGGTACTGACTGTCTGTAGGTGAGAGAAAAGTTGGATATTTGTGAGTAATATCCTGTAGTACCACAGGGGCTTCAATGGTTAAGTCCTGATAATGGAGAATCCAGTGCAACAGGGAAAACTTTGAATGTAGTTTTGAATAATCATTGATACACTTTTAGCACACACTGCCAGCTTGTAATACTGTGTGTAAGGGTTCTGTATGAACCAAAAGCTATACTCCGGCAGTGAGGGGTTTGTAGATGTTCGAAATGAATGTGACCAACTCCTGTTTGATTCAATGGAGGTTCATGAATGTCGATTGTGTTGAAGAATTTGCTCTTGCAATTGTTGATTGGCAGCATTTTGATGTTCAATCCAGTGAGGGATCAGAGGAAAGGGGATCCTACTGCTAGAATGTCTGGAGGAACAACTTTTGATATCGTATTGGTACAACAGTCTAGGAGATAGACTGGTCTGAGATATCTGTCGGCAAACGTGGCCAGTTTGCTTGGAGGTGGGGGATTTACCGGAGATCACCCTACTGCTCTCCGACCATGGGGTCAGGAGAAAGTGAGACAAAAATGCGGGACAGCCTTGGGGCACGGGTCCCGGCCATCATTATAGTAGAATGAGCAAAAGGAACTGGGGCTTTAATTGTAAAGTATGTGAAGGCAAAATAACACACTGTAGAAAATTGTTGAAGAGGCTGGCAGCCGTAAGATGGATGTTTGCATGTGATAAATAGAATGGTTTGTGGAAAGTGGAGAAAGGGACGGTGGATGGCCAGGACAAGGCATAAGTTAAAAGGACAAAATAATTGATTACAGGTGGTTACAAGAAAGTTGATGTGAGAAAGAACAATTTGAATACAGGTGTAAATTTTTATAGGAAGAGTGAAGAAAACGGAGCAGCCGGCTACATTGCAGTGACTCATGTGGGTCAGAACGGGGGGAGTGTAATGTGAACGGGTGTGATGTGACATCTGTGTGAGACGTGTGTGTAATGTAACATGTGTGAAATTTGAAATCAGTGACCACAATAAAGCAGATCTATATTGTATATTCTTATTTTTAAAAGCAGTAATGTCTAAAAATGTTAGTGTCTTGTGTATAGGGTTAAAATCACCCGGCTGGATTTGTCTGCAAAAAGATAAAAGTTACGCTGCATATTTATGTGTTATGATGTGATAAGATTTAATGTTGGAATGTTTTGATGTTAATTCAAATGAATTAAAATACAGATATTGTGAGACACGGGGTCTTGAAAATGTATGTGCCCCCTCTGTTCCCTATTCTTATATATAGTTTATTGGTTTGCAGTAATTCATATTACCAGATATATTATTTTCTGTGTTATTGAATAACTAATTACAATTGTTTTGTTTTCACACATGAGGCGCATGCTATGGGGCTGCCTAAATGTTATTTTTGAAAATGTGAGATGTTTTACAGGTAAATGGTTGTAAGTCATTTTAAAGATAAAATGTAATTTCGTCAGGAGAAACTCATTTTTGTTCCAGGCTGTTGTGTATTACAGGGGAGCCAAACTAGTGACCCCCAGATAGAGTGCCCGACTTTATTATGTTGAGATATGTAGTTTTGAACCCTGCTACATTACTTTCGCAGAGTCCAAATAGGAGGGAGTAGTGAGGAGACTGATCAGGTACAATTTTGTTTTATTTTATTTTGAATTAATGAATTTGGGTCTAGGAGGTCTACAAAATGTGTATGAGACCCCAATGAGTAATCCAGATTAAATCTGTATGACAGTAACCTACATTTTGAGGTTTTTCTGTGTAGATGGTTCCAGATCCTTCCAGAACGGTGAATATGGCACTGGGTAAGCTGTGCTGTAGTCTCCACCTAATATGAGGTATTGTGTAAGAGACCATCCCCCTCCAGCAAATTTACCAAGGAGGCCGAGGTGACGTCACCCAGAGATGAGTCTTTACAGATTTAGATGAGAAGAAGGCAAAACCCAAAAATTTGTCTCAACATTGTTAATTTTCTGCCAAATTTTAGTAAAATTATTTGTTTGTTTTTGTATTAATCGGGAATTTACAGTACCTGGTGGGTGGGATTTACAAGTGTCCTGGATCATCAAATGAATGTGGAAAAATAAAACTCCACCCTTTTTTTAAATAGTCTGTCTATATGTGACATGGGTTTCCAATGTAAATTTGTAATGTAGAGATACTTGATCATATACAGTATGCACAAGACAGGATACGAGGCACCAGGTAAGTTATCCAGAAACCACTCTCACCTTCTTGTTCATCTCAAGGAGCGGAGCTGGAGGTGCTCGCTGAGGCTTGTAACCTGGCAGAAGGTAAGACGGCCGACATTTACACTGACTCTAGGTACGCTTTTGGCATCGCCCACAATTATGGGCCCATTGGTAGTAGGAACTTTATTGGATCATCGGGTAAGCCAAAGAGATGACAGAACTGACAACAAGAGTATGTGTGGCCAGGTGTCAGTAAATTGGCTTGTCCCTGGATACAATAATGGCACCGCTAGGTTTGTATCAGCCGGCATGATGTGCGCATGGCATGACATAGGTAAAACAGCAAAGGTACCTGTGAAAAGTGCAGCCCGGCCAGATTACCCGTCCCAGCGACTGCAGAACATACAACTACCCGAGGTAGAAGTGTATGACAATGTGCTCGTATGTGTAGACCTGTTCTCAGGGGGGCCTGAAGCCCGGCCGGTATCTTCCCCACTGCAGACGTTGTGTGTAGTGACAGGGGAATAGTTTTTATCCTAAGTATTGACCTGGTGTTTGTACAATGATAAGATGTCAGCAGTTCTCCAGATGTTGTCCCAAAGTTAGTATATAACTGTATTCAGAAAATAAAAACTAAGGTTAAGTTTTATGTAAAGTTCTAGACCAGCGTGCCTTAGCATTGGACTATTGGAGGTGTCAGATAAAAGGTACAGCAGTGGGATATTCCCATTTGAAAACATTTTTTTGTTGTGAAAGGAAAATTTTCGAGCAGAGAATTCTGTGCAGTATGTATATATATATTTATTCCAGTTACTTATATAGCGCCAAAATATTACGCAGCGCTCTACAGAGGTCATCTTTTTTACTGTCCCCATTGGGGCGCACAATCTAAATTCCCTATTGGTATGTTTTTGGGGTGTGGGAGGAAACCGGAGTACCCGGAGGAAACCCACGCAAACACGGGGAGAACATACAAACTCCACGCAGATGTTGTCCTTGGTTGGATTTGAACCCAGGACCTCAGCGCTGCAAGGCTAATCACTGAGCCACCGTGCTGCCTATATGTATATGTATAACACGAATCAGTTTGCATGTATCACTTCTAGTTACTGCTCAATGTGAATGTTTAATGTAAAGATGTTAGTTGTTAATGTTTTTCTTCAATTGAATTATCGGATTAAGATCAATTAATGATTATGCGATGAAAAAGATTGTTCTACACAGGAAGTCTCCAACTGGGAGCGGAAGGCGTGAGAACCGGATTCTGACAGAATGTGGACGGATAAAGGAAGGTAAACCGGTAGCACCCAAGGCACTCTTGATGGCACTTGCATTGTGACCTCACATATGCCCCAAGACTGCAAGGATAGATATGGTAAGATCTAATTGGTATGTCCCAGGCTTTACAGCTGTTGCTGCTAAATTCTGTTAGAGCTGTTTGATTTGCCTACAGAACAGTCCTGGCAGACTGCAGACTGGTGCTAACCTTATCATACCCACCTCCTCTGTAGCATTATATTCTCCTCTGTAGTGTTATAATATTCTCCTCCTCTGTAGTAATATATTCCCCTCTGTAGTATTATATCCTCCTCCTCCTCTGTAGTATTATATTCTCATCCTCCTCTGTAGCATTATATTCCCCTCTGTAGTATTATATTATTCTCCTCCTCTGTAGTATTATATTATCCTTCTCTGCAGTATTATATTTTCCTCCTCCTCTGTAGTATTATATTCTCCTCTGTAGTGTTATAATATTCTCCTCTGTAGTATTACATTCTCCTCCTCTGCAGTATTATATTATTCTCCTCCTCTGTAGTATTATATCCTCCTCCTCCTCTGTAGTATTATATCCTCCTCCTCCTCTGTAGTATTATATTCTCCTCTGTAGTATTATATCCTCCTCCTCCTCTGTAGTATTATATTACCCTCTGTAGTGTTTTACAGGCCCTCAGGCTTATTGGCCGTAGGGACTATGACTGTGGGCAATGTAGGGGTTAATATGGGTACAGCGGGGCTAGGGGAAGTTAGATCCCCCCCTTTTCTTTACTCTATGTAAATGTCAGGGTAGCCTATAGGGATTTAAGGTTCCTCCTACAGGGCGGCTTTAGGGGGAATAGGGGCGGTTTTTGCTCTCCTCCCCTTGCCTGGGTTTATAAGGCAAGGGCGGGAGGACATCTTCCTCTTTGGCTGTCACTTGTCAGACACACAGTATTACAGTGAGTTACCTACCTTGCTATTACTTACCTGACGATGGAACGGCAGGAGTTAGAAGAGATAATCCGCATCCGCCTCCAGGATGAGGGCTCCGTCTGGTTGCAGTCTCTCCTCAACGAGACTGTGGTACCGGAGTCCTCTCTGCAGGGCACACTCCCTGCACGGCGCTCCACGCGCCGCTCCAGGCCGCCAGTGCGCTTGTCCCCCTCCAGCAGCCATAGAGCTGGCTCCGCATCGGCAAGACCGCCGGCGCATGCGCAGTCAGGATCCCGGCCACAAATATTGCGAGACTTGGCGGCCGGCATGGAAGAGGAGATTATTCCTCCAACACCGGGCCACAACACTTCCTCCGGCCTGGGACGGGCTAGAGCTTGCCCGGTGGCCATGCAGAGTACAGCCTTGCAAGCCAGGATACAGGCTGCATTTACCACTGCCACCACTGTAGATCTGCTCAGGGGAGCTCCGCTGCCCCCAGCTTTCAGCACCACTGACAAGAGTCTGCAAGCGGAGGCTGGCATGACACCTCACCTCCACCGCTGGACGACCACGAAGATGGGTCCTTGGCGGACAGCGGCGACGAATTCTTCCCCTGCGAGCAGGATATGCTGCAGTGGACATACCTTCCGGTCTGGGCCCCGCTTATGTCCTGGCTGAACATGTAGAACGTGGTTCATCGGTGAGCGCCAGGGACACTAGACGTACAGTTCGCTCCCGCTCACGGCGCTCTTCTAGGCATGGCTCTTCGCACCGGTCCCGGCGTCGCCGTACCCGACACAGGAGATCGCCTTCTTTAAGCTCTAGGTCCACGAGCTCGCGCACTGGTTCGTCTACCCACGCATGGCACAAAAACCAGAGGTGGGGTGGGATGCAAAAGCGACGGACGGACCGGGATTTGCTGGCTCTTCAACGAGGGCCACTGCAAGTATTACGGTTCCTGCAAGTTCAAACACGAGTGCTCATCCTGCGGTGGCCCCATCACGCAGTACGTTGCAACCGTCGGACAGCCGCAGCCCCCTGTCCCAATAATTCGGGTAGGATCGAGGACCCCAGTCCGCGTGTTAGAGATGCTAACATGGTTAGACAGGTACCCCAAGATGGCTTAGGACTAGTTTTTCATTTGGTTTCGTGACGTGTCGTATATACCCGGCAAAGAATTCAAGATCAACAAAGCGGCAGAGCCAGTGCAGAGAGTGACGTCACCCGTCAAGTTCCCCACGGCAGGATCGGGAAACGGGGCCACTTTGGAAAACGTAAGTATATTCCAAATATATTTACATTTATAAATGACATGCATTAAAGGGGTTTTTGAAAATATGATGGAATCTCGGACAACCCCTTTAACTCTTCGCCGTAGAACAGGTTATAAATCAGAGCGGCTTCTGATCATTACAAGCCAGAGGTTCTGCAGCAGCTGAGATCTCTCACTTACACGCAAGATGAGTATAACAGATTCTGAAGAAGTGTCTGCTACAAAGAAAAATCTGTAACTGGCCCCCGACCTACCAAGTCCCAGTTATAATACTTGTGTCTCTTATGTGGCAGAGAAGACTTTGGGTCCCCACCGGCTCCGAAACCCTGGTGTGACTGCGACCTCTGCACCCCCTATAGTTTGCTACAATGTATCAGTGAAGGTAAAATGTATCAGTCTTTAGTCCCGGCTGTTTAGCTCACAGAGGATTGTCTGGACTGGATACAATTGTAGCGAGGCTGCAACTCTGATAAGTATTAAACAGCTATTCCCAGAATCGACATTTATCTGTAGGATAGGTGATAAGTGTCTGATCGCTGAGACCCCGACTGCTGGGACCCCACCCAATCACTGGAATGGGGGTCCCGAGCCCTGTGCTTCTCACTGCATGCGCCAGCTACTCCATTCAATGTCTATGAGACTGAAGAAAACAGCTGAGTGATGTACTTGGGTTACTCCGTCAGTCTCATGCTTGTCTTCCGTCAGTCTCATGCTTGTCCTCCACTCCTTTCAACGTTTTTCTCTCTGCAGTTTTGTAGTGAGGCGGTATGGGGGCTGTAGAAACCCATTTTAGTGATCGGTGGGGCCCCCAGTGATCAGACATAAATGTCAACTCTGGGAATGCCCCTTTAAGTCTGTACAGGTTTCCAGCCTCTGGATTTAAACAAGAATTTTTTGTTTCGCTGACAGCAAATCGAGATCCTAAAAATGGGAAGAAATGTAAACAGTATATTAGAAATTTGCATACGTCTTTTTTATACAATGACAATGAAAATCTCCTTAGCAACAGCCCTCTGTATGTGTGTATGTAGCAGTCAGGCGTCCACTACAGAGATGCAGCTGCGGAGCGCTGTACAACATGCTCCAATTTAGCAATTAAATACAACTGACGCGGTTTCCGTCAGTTCCGCGAGCAGCGGCGACTCCTTGGGAGATTTTCTACTCTGTACAGAAAAATGTTGTATGTGACTAATACTGAGTTACAGCTTCTGCAGCACATTTTCTGGGGGCATCGATTAAACTCCGGCCACTGTGACCTTATGGAATTGTAGATATCGAGGGTTGCATGGTGCAGGGGGGTCTGCTAGTCAGAATATCATGCCTCCCAACCGTCCCGGATTCCGGCTGTTGCCCCACTGTCCTGGGCGGCCGGGGTTATGTCCCGCTGTCATCTGTAGCTGTGTCCTCATTGTCCCTCTTTGTGATACTTGAAAGTTGGGAGGTATGAAAATATGGATAGTGGGAAAAACAGGAGCCACAGGATAAAGCCTCATGTACTCCACCATATCATGTCTCCATCGTGTACAGAGCAGTGATAGCAGTCCCATAGAGGTGATGAGCTCTTGACTTTACAATTTCATGTGAGGTTTTTTTTCAAAGGTGATTCAACTCTGTATTAGGGAGGTGCACAGGCGCTATGGTGTGGGGTCTATTAGTGATGAGCAGGGAGACTTGGCGAGGGGGTTCTAAATGAGAAAGGGTTAAGCCGGCCAGACACAAAGGTGGATGTTGGTGAAATTATTATTCCTTGACTCTCTGCCCCCCCAATATATAAACATGCAAATTTGGCTCAGCTGAACGTACATATAGGAAGTAAATGAGCGTCTGCCAAACGGAAACAAGGGGAAACAAAGGATTCAATGAGTGATGAGTAACCAAAATCATGAGAAGCCCGGGACCTGGGGTACCAGCAGAGATGAGTGACAGAAGACATGAGATGCCCAGGACCTGAGGAACCTGAAATGATGAGACAGAAGTCATGAGATGCCCGAGACCTGAGGAACCAGCAATCAAGAGACACAGAAGACATGAGATGCCCGAGACCTGAGGAACCTGAAATGATGAGACCGAAGACCTGAGATGCCCGAGACCTGAGGAACTAGCAGTCAAGTGCGACAGAAGACATGAGAAGCCCGGGACATGAGGAACAGCAATGAAGAGAGGCAGAAGGCATGAGATGCCAGAGACATGAGGAACCAGCGGAGATGAGAGACAGAAGTCATGAGAAGCCTTAGACCTGAGGAACCAGCAGTGATGTGAGACAGAAGACATGAGATGTGCGAGACCTGAGGAACCAGCAGTGATGAGAGACAGAAGACATGAGATGCCTGAGACCTGAGGAACCAGCAGTGTAGAGAGACAGAAGACATGAGATGCCCGGGGCCTGAGGAACCAGCAGTGATGAGAGGAAGAAGACATCAGATGCCTGAGACCAGAGGAACCAGCAGTGAAGAGAGACAGAAGACATGGGATGTCCGGGGCCTGAGGAACCAGCAGTGTAGAGAGACAGAAGACATGACATGCCCGGGGCCTGAGGAACCTGCAGTGATGAGAGGCAGAAGACATGAGATGTCCGGGCCTGAGGAACCAGCAGTGATGAGAGACAGAAGACATGAGATGTCCGGGACCTGAGGAACCTGCAGTGAAGAGAGACAGAAGACATGAGATGTCCGGGGCCTGAGGAACCTGCAGTGATGTGAGACAGAAGACGTGAGATGTCCGGGACCTGATGAACCAGCAGTGATGAGAGGAAGAAGACATCAGATGCCTGAGACCTGAGGAACCAGCAGTGAAGAGAGACAGAAGACATGAGATGTCCGGGACCTGAGGAACCTGCAGTGAAGAGAGACAGAAGACATGAGATGTCCGGGACCTGAGGAACCTGCAGTGAAGAGAGACAGAAGACATGAGATGTCCGGGACCTGAGGAACCTGCAGTGAAGAGAGACAGAAGACATGAGATGTCCGGGACCTGAGGAACCTGCAGTGAAGAGAGACAGAAGACATGAGATGTCCGGGGGCCTGAGGAACCTGCAGTGATGAGAGACAGAAGACGTGAGATGTCCGGGACCTGAGGAACCAGCAGTGATGAGAGGAAGAAGACATCAGATGCCTGAGACCTGAGGAACCTGCAGTGATGAGAGACAGAAGACATGAGATGCCTGAGACCTGAGGAACCTGCAGTGAAGAGAGACAGAAGACATGAGATGTCCGGGGCCTGAGGAACCTGCAGTGATGCGAGACAGAAGACGTGAGATGTCCGGGACCTGAGGAACCAGCAGTGATGAGAGGAAGAAGACATCAGATGCTTGAGACCTGAGGAACCAGCAGTGAAGAGAGACAGAAGACATGAGATGTCCGGGACCTGAGGAACCTGCAGTGAAGAGAGACAGAAGACATGAGATGTCCGGGACCTGAGGAACCTGCAGTGTAGAGAGACAGAAGACATGAGATGCCCGGGGCCTGAGGAACCTGCAGTAATGAGAGACAGAAGACATCAGATGCCTGAGACCTGAGGAACCTGCAGTGAAGAGAGACAGAAGACATGAGATGTCCGGGGCCTGAGGAACCTGCAGTGATGTGAGACAGAAGACGTGAGATGTCCGGGACCTGAGGAACCAGCAGTGATGAGAGGAAGAAGACATCAGATGCCTGAGACCTGAGGAACCAGCAGTGAAGAGAGACAGAAGACATGAGTTATCCGGGACCTGAGGAACATGCAGTGAAGAGAGACAGAAGACATGAGATGTCCGGGACCTAAGGAACCTGCAGTGAAGAGAGACAAAAGACATGAGATGTCCAGGATCTGAGGAACCTGCAGTGATGAGAGAGAGAAGACATGAGATGTCCGGGGCCTGAGGAACCTGCAGTGTAGAGAGACAGAAGACATGAGATGCCCGGGGCCTGAGGAACCTGCAGTGATGAGAGACAGAAGACATGAGATGTCCGGGCCTGAGGAACCAGCAGTGATGAGAGGAAGAAGACATCAGATGCCTGAGACCTGAGGAACCTGCAGTGAAGAGAGACAGAAGACATGAGATGTCTGGGGCCTGAGGAACCTGCAGTGATGCGAGACAAAAGACGTGAGATGTCCGGGACCTGAGGAACGAGCAGTGATGAGAGGAAGAAGACATCAGATGCCTGAGACCTGAGGAACCAGCAGTAAAGAGAGACAGAAGACATGAGATGTCCGGGACCTGAGGAACCTGCAGTGAAGAGAGACAGAAGACATGAGATGTCCGGGACCTGAGGAACCTGCAGTGAAGAGAGACAGAAGACATGAGATGTCCGGGACCTGAGGAACCTGCAGTGAAGAGAGACAGAAGACATCAGATGCCTGAGACCTGAGGAACCATCAGTGAAGAGAGACAGAAGACATGAGATGTCCGGGACCTGAGGAACATGCAGTGAAGAGAGACAGAAGACATGAAATGTCCGGGACCTAAGGAACCAGCAGTGATGAGAGGAAGAAGACATAAGATGCCTGAGATTTGAGGAACCAGCAGTGTAGAGAGACAGAAGACATGAGATGTCCGGGACCTGAGGAACCTGCAGTGATGAATGGCAGAAGTCGTGAGATGGGGCGCCGGCCCGGATTCGCTTTTCTTATAACTTTGCATTCTCTGAAGATCCACTTTGCATTTCATTGTGATTCTCGCTTTGTCTCTGCTATTAATTCCAGCCCTCCAGATTGTTGGAGCGAAGAAGAAACTAATTGTAATTATCATCATTCCAGTCTCCTAATTGTAGATAAATAGCTGAGGCGGAAGGATTAATAAACAGATCCCGCACCCCATTACCATTATCTCGCCGCGCACCTCTCAAGCAATTAAATTCAGAGCTCCGGGCTGATAAGTGGCAGGAAATCAGCGCCAAATAGAAGCTCAATTACTCTGCTCGTGTAACTGGATAATAGGGAGATCTGTAAGGCGACGAGGCCGGGGACTGAGGTGGAACATCCGTACCTCTCATTGCAGAGGAGATAAGACCATTATTACTGTCTGAGGCGGCTGCTACCAGAGAGTAGGAGCCTCGCAGAATACAGAACAGTGCATTAGACGTACGCAAGGTCATCAGAAGATTTCTGTCAAGGGGCCTAATGTAGTCTATGGGAAGAAGGTCTCAATGCTGCAGTCATCTCCAACCTGTGGCTTTCCAGATATTGTGAAACTACAATTCCCATCATGGCTTGAAGGCAAGCTGGGGGTTGTAGTTTCAAAATAGCTGAAGAGCCAAGGGTTGAAGATAACTGTTCTGCCATGGGCTGTAGGGGGGATGCTGGGAGTTGTAGTTTTACAACAGCTAAAGAAGCGGAAGTTGAGGATCGCTGCTGACTGTAGTGCATTCACTGGTAAGCAGCATACATTGCACCGCAGCTCGATTTCATGTAGAAGCCTTAAAGAGTAAATGTCTGGTAAATACGAGTCCGGGAGTCATTTCATAGTTATATCTATTCCTGGGTGGCAATGAACTACAACTGACTTTTTTCCCAGCATCCTCCTTTAGTCCAGTGGAGCAGTCCCTTGCTGGTTTAGTGTCTGCAAATTGCATGCTCTGCTGTGGTGCATTGTGGTAAAAGTTGTCTTTATACTAAGCTCACATCATGATACCACCCCCTGCTTGTTCAGTGTCTGCACAGAGTATTAAAAACAACTATTTCCCAGAATGTAATGGTTCTCCGCTAAGCGCTTTGGTAAATCTGTCCGTACAGAATTGACAGTCCTAATAGCAGTCAGCAGGAGTGTGAATGCAGCTCTGGATGGGTCTAGAGTATTTGCAATGAAAATGAAGGTTCAAATGTGAAACAAAATCTGAACACCTGAACTGGCATTTTTGTAGCTGAATGAAAATGGCAACAATCTCCATATCCTAGAGTTCATTTTCCCAGGAGTTGACAGTGTGCGTCCGTATATATCCTCGATAAACACAAGTCACAACCTAATATGCAACAGAATTGTAAATGCAGCTCTGGATGTGACTGAAGTATAAGACAAGAGGGTGTGAATACAATGTTATATATTATTTGTAGATTTGACCCCTGATGTGGGGCTTCCTGCAGTTTTAGCTGAACACCTTCCCTCATCTTTCCACCTCTCCCTTCTTGGCTATGTTCACACGGGGTATTTTGCCGAGTTTTTTGACGCGGAAACCGCGTCGCAAAACTCGGCAAAAACGGCCCGAGAATGCCTCCCATTGATTTCAATGGGAGGCGTCGGCGTCTTTTTCCCGCGAGCAGTAAAACTGCCTCGCGGGAAAAAGAAGCGACATACCCTATCTTCGGGCGCTTCCGCCTCTGACCTCCCATTGACTTCAATGGGAGGCAGAGAAAGCGTATTTCGCGCTGTTTTATGTCCGCGGCGCTCAATGGCCGCGGGTGAAAAACGGCGCGAAAATCACCGCGAAAATCGGCGTGCAGGGAGAGGAAAATCTGCCTCAAAGTTCCAAACGGAATTTTGAGGCAGATATTCTTCCCCCAAAATACTCCGTGTGAACATAGCCTTATTCAGCTTTGTATTTACACTGGATTTATAGAGGATATTTCTGACTTTCTGACTTGGACACAGGGAATGAAGCAGCGGCGATGTGACCGGGGGGCACTTTCTGATCTCAGTATCAGGACAAAAAACGATTTAGAAAAACTAGACACCAAGACAATGCAATGTCTTTAGTAAAAGATGCAGGGGGGCGCCAGCCATTCAATGCTTTGTAGGGGTCCCTTGTGAGGCTCCTGATTGCATGAAGCTTCTCCCTGGCATTATCATAAATATAAATGTCTGCCGCGTCCGCCCTCCCGCTGGGACGTGTTAGCTTTTTACTGCGTCTTGTTACAAATGAAATATAGAGAGCGCTCTGCTGAAAGACGCGACGTGATTGTACTCAGCAGGACGGAGCCTTTTGTGTGGATCTTGATGGGCTTCTTATGTTGGAAATCTTCCGTAGTCGTGTCCTTAACCTGAACATTAGTGAGAGGGATAAAGCCGACCTGATTACAGCGACATTGGAGACGCTTACAGGTCACCGGGTGCCGAGAAGTCGCTGCCTCTTTATAGTGTCATTCACAGAACATAAAAGCCAAGAAAAACAGGTGACACCGGAAAGACTATTAGAAGAGAAGCAGAACCAATTCTAGGTTTTCTGCTGCCTGAGGCGAAAATTGAAATGGCGCACCCCAGATTTTGATTGACATCCCCCTGGTTGTTCTATATCCTCACCAGACTCATCCAACTCTTCCGGATACGCGTTGCCTTGTACTGGCATGCACAGGCAGCAATGAAGCCGGGCAGAGTACACCTCGCTGCGCGGTGCGTGCCCATGGCGTACAAGGCAATGGCGCATCCGAGAAAGTTGGAGGGGACTGGTAGTGATGTCAATCAGCCAGGGGGGTGTCAACTAAGCATGTAAAAGGTGGGTTTGGAGGCAGGGCTCTGACTCTTCAGGATAGCGGCACCTCCCCCATGACCCTTTAATGAGTAATTAGCATATAGTGTGCGCCATTTTAAACATTGATTTTATAGATTTTGCTGCATCTGAAAAAAAACACACAGTAGAATGTTTGGAAATATTGTCAGGTCATGTATTACCGCATGGTGGCGGTTCAAGGAATTAAAACTACCTGACAGGTTCACAGTAAATATACAGTGAAATGCAACAATACCACATGCCCTGCAATTTTGTTATTATAAATATATCCTATATAATTACAGCTCCAGAACCAAGCTCATACATATATACAGCACTAGAACCAAGCTCTGACCTATATACAGCACCAGAACCAAGCTCAATACATTTATACAGTACCAGAACAAAGCTCAGTACATAAATACAGCACCAGAACAAAGCTCAGTACGTGTATACAGCACCATAACAAAGCTCAGTACATATATACAGCACCAGAACAAAGCTCAGTACATATATACAGCACTAGAACAAAGCTCAGTACATATATACAGCACCAGAACTAAGCTCAGTACATATATACAGCACCAGAACAAAGCTCAGCACATAAATACAACACCAGAACAAAGCACATTACATAAATTCAGCACCAGAATAAAGCTCAGTACATATATACAACACCAGGACAAAGCTCAGTACATATATACAGCACCAGAACCAAGCTCAGTACATAAACACAACACCAAAACAAAGCACAGTACATATATACAGCACCAAAACAAAGCTCAGTACATATATACAACACCAGAACAAAGCTCAGTACATATATACAGCACCAGAACAAAGCTCAATACATATATACAGCACCAGAACAAAGCTCAGTACATATATACAGCACCAGAACTAAGCTCAGTATATATACAGCATCAGAACAAAGCTCAGTACATAAATACAACACCAGAACAAAGCACATTACATAAATTCAGCACCAGAATAAAGCTCAGTACATATATACAACACCAGGACAAAGTTCAGTACATATATACAGCACCAGAACAAAGCTCAGTACATAAATACAACACCAGAACAAAGCACAGTACATATATACAGCACCAAAACAAAGCTCAGTACATATATACAACACCAGAACAAAGCTCAGTACATATATACAGCACCAGAACAAAGCTCAGTACATATATACAGCACCAGAACAAAGCTCAGTACGTGTATACAGCACCATAACAAAGCTCAGTACATATATACAGCACCAGAACAAAGCTCAGTACATATATACAGCACTAGAACAAAGCTCAGTACATATATACAGCACCAGAACTAAGCTCAGTACATATATACAGCACCAGAACAAAGCTCAGCACATAAATACAGCACCAGAACAAAGCACATTACATAAATTCAGCACCAGAATAAAGCTCAGTACATATATACAACACCAGGACAAAGCTCAGTACATATATACAGCACCAGAACCAAGCTCAGTACATAAATACAGCACCAAAACAAAGCACAGTACATATATACAGCACCAAAACAAAGCTCAGTACATATATACAACACCAGAACAAAGCTCAGTACATATATACAGCACCAGAACAAAGCTCAATACATATATACAGCACCAGAACAAAGCTCAGTACATATATACAGCACCAGAACTAAGCTCAGTATATATACAGCATCAGAACAAAGCTCAGTACATAAATACAACACCAGAACAAAGCACATTACATAAATTCAGCACCAGAATAAAGCTCAGTACATATATACAACACCAGGACAAAGTTCAGTACATATATACAGCACCAGAACAAAGCTCAGTACATAAATACAACACCAGAACAAAGCACAGTACATATATACAGCACCAAAACAAAGCTCAGTACATATATACAACACCAGAACAAAGCTCAGTACATATATACAGCACCAGAACAAAGCTCAGTACATATATACAGCACCAGAACAAAGCTCAGTACATATATATGGCACCAGAAGCAAGCTCAGTACATAAAAACAACAGAACAAAGCTCAATAGATATATACAGCGCCAGAACAAAGCTCAGTACTTTTATACAACACCAGAACCAAGCTCAGTACATAAATACAGCAGCAGAACCAAGCTCAAGACATATATACAATACCAGAACGAAACTCAATACATAAATACAACACCAGAACTAAGCACGGCACATAAATACAGCAGCAGCACAAATACAGCTCAATTTAGTGCAACCCCTGCCGTATAGGTTTGTATGGCGTAAAATTTAGTTAGGAGTTGCTGTTTCACAAAAAAGCACACCCATCATCTCGCTGCAGATCATACAGTGACTAAAGTACTGAGTAGAGGCAGAATAAACATTTACATTAAGTGACTCACAAGTGACGTCTTCTTATATTCTAGTTGTTCTTTTTCTCCTTTCTTCTCCATCTGGTCTAGACCTCTATGATGAATTCTCCTGGCCACAGCGCATTTGAGCAGTTTGCCGCTCAGATGTCTTCATCTTCTCACTTTTCAACATTTCTGCACCTATAAACGAAGATAAAATATGGTGCCACATACTACGCCCTAAATATAAATATAATAGTGCCAACACTGCACCTCTAATTCTACAAGCGCCATACATTGTGTCCCTGATAATAATAGCACCATACACTGTGCCCCCTGTAGATAGTGCCGCCCCATATAGCCCCCTGTAGATAGTGCTGCACATAGAACCCCTGTAAACAGTGCCCCACATAGAGCCCTCTGTAGACAGTGCTCCACATAGAGGCTGCTGTAGACAGTGCCTCACATAAAGTTTCCTGTAAACAGTTCCCCACATATATAGTGCCCCCTATAGAGCCTCCTGTAGATAGTGCCCCCCATAGAGCCCATGTAGATAGTGCCCTACATTGATCCCCCTATAGATACTGCCCCACATATAGAGCCCCCTGTAGAAAGTGCCCCACATGTAGCCCCCCTGTAGAAAGTGCCCCACATGTAGCCCCCCTGTAGATAGTGCTCCACATATAGCCCCCATGTAGATTGTGCCCCACATATAGCCTCCCTGTAGATGATGCCCGCCTGTAGATAATGCCCCTCACACTATAGACGCACATACAATTATAGTGCAGGAGGGGGTGGTGGGGCTGGTTTCAGTGGTGCCGCCTCCCCAGAGAGGCAGTAAGATATTGCCTGAGGTGTAGAAACTAATTTCGCTTCATGGACGGAGTAGAAGTAAAACTACAAGTCACACCAACATTTACAGCGGATAAATTCCGCCACGTGTGAACATGACCTTAGCAGTATGTCTGTTGAGAACCCTTCCAACTTTCCAATAACATCCAGCAGAATAGTGAGTGCAGCTCTGGAGTACTTGTTATATTTTTATTATATCTGTATATTGATGTTCTTAGGTAGATTTATTCTTTCAGGAATGTAGAGTGCAGCATTTTTCTGACATCCGCTTTCGCCCTGATATTGACCCTCGTCTGTTCTCATCTTGTACATGGTTCCTCCCGGGGGATGCAGACACCAATCACATTGTACCTAGAATGTTCCGGACAATCGTATTAAAGTAGTTTTCCTACAATCATATATCCCACACACCGTCACTCAGTGTCCTAGCATTCATGCCCCTCTTCTCCCTGCACGGCCGGGGGCTGCATGTTCACTGACGCTTTTTATCAGGGTGTTAATTGAGTCGCAGGTGACCGGGTCAAGGCGCTTTCCAGCCTCCCGCCGACCGCTCAGCGTCACTTTAATAAGGGATTGATATCTGATCACAGTCGCTGTAGGCGGCATTACACTAGAAGCTTCTCTGCCCCCCCCCTAATCTCCAAGTAATCCTCAGATAAAATTGGACCGAACAATCCCCCCGGGTCGGTCGTCGTCTTCTGTTGATTTGTTGAGAATTCTATTCAGCAGTTTCTGTTACTCATCTTTCATATCTGTTTCTGGGAAAGCTGGGTGACAACATATCCCTCAGTGCAGCTCCTACAGGCGTCATCATCCAGCTTTTCTACTATGACAAGATTCCTAGTTACCGGTAGGAAAGATGTGTCATTGTATAACTAGATTGATTTACTGATTGGGAGTCTGGGAAAGCTGGGTGACCACCTGTACAACCGCTGTAATTGTGGGTTTATTGTCACCCGGCGCTACCGAAAACAGATTTGAAGTTGATTTTTTCTAATCTTATCATGTGTGATACGGTCTGCTGAGCTGTGTATCTAATCCTATCATGTGTGATACTGTCTGCTGAGCCATGTATCTAATCTTATCATGTGTGATACTGTCTGCTGAGCCACTGTATCTAATCCTATCATGTGTGATACTGTCT
The DNA here is from genome assembly GCF_050947455.1 of Rhinoderma darwinii. NCBI lineage: Eukaryota > Metazoa > Chordata > Amphibia > Anura > Rhinodermatidae > Rhinoderma > Rhinoderma darwinii. The sequence goes on from NC_134693.1 coordinate 4,285,828, forward strand.
GCTGAGCTGTGTATCTAATCCTATCATGTGTGATACTGTCTGCTGAGCCACTGTATCTAATCCTATCATGTGTGATACTGTCTGCTGAGCAACTGTATCTAATCCTATCATGTGTTATACGTTGAACCAGACAGCACTACATTCCCCATCATGCTTAGCCGCTGCGCCATATTGGGGGTATTTATATGTAGATGGACGTTGATACTTTTAGGTGGAATTGTTCCTCGTCTTGTAGTAATTCTGCGTCTTTCGCGTTGTTCCCGCTTGATCCGTGAATGCTCCGGGCGCGGCATCGTTTCTGTATGAGACGTTCATGGTATAAGTTGCGAGTAATTAGGATTTTCGCTTCGAGGCATTTGTCCCTATAAGTCTCTGAAGGATTGTGATGGTTTTGTATTAAAATTAAACTCCCATCGACCTGGGGCTGCATACCAAATACGAGGCAGAATAAGAGCTCCTAAATATTTAATTACAGCTGAGAGGGGGGGGGGGGGTCATTTAGAAGAGATTAACCCATTGAAGACTAAGAGAGAGTTGTATAAATGGAGGGCGCCTCAAAATATTTGCTGTTAGTTCTGCCGCCCATCCCAGCTGCTCCTTTCCCATTCCACCCATGAACCCATGAGATAGGGGGATGGTACCTATCTGAGTGGGGGTTTCGCCTCAGGGATTCTCAAAAAAATCATGAATACCCCCCTCCAGGGCAATTCCATTAACGCCGCTGTTTTAGGGGATTACTATTTGAGCAATTTTCTAATATATTCTGCAAAGTGCCTTGGGACTTGAGCTAAAAGTTTAATTTCAAGTCCTCATCATTTTCAAAATCTCTGCTTGCTGTCAGTGAAGGAAGATCCTTGTTTACATCCAGAACTTGAACACTGCTCCTGACCTAGTCCTGCTCACACAGCTGATGGGTTCATAACAATGTATCTAGACTAGAGAATTCTCTTCCTGCCTAAATCGTTTGCTACAATGTTTCCATGTAGGTAAAATGTATCCGTTTGGAAACCACAGAAGAGATGGAATACAATTGTAGCAAACCTTCATCTGTGAGAAGTATTTGATCTGTAGAGGTTTTTTTGCCCTGTACTAGGGTATAAAGAAGAAGTTATACTGAGTGAGCCATCACCCAACTTTCCCAAGCCCCTGAAAGGCATATAGATGCTGTGATATGTGTGTGGGGTGGATGGGCATATTCATGGAGTCTGGAAAAGCTGGGTGATGATGGCCATATTAGATGTCACCCAGCTTTCCCAGAAACAGATATAGCTAAGAAGCTTATTAAAGTTTTGAACAACTTTTTGTAACAGATCTTTTCTATAAGGGGGGGCACTTTTTCTTTCTCTGTCGCCCCCCCCACCTCATAACTTATGGAATATACTCCTGTATCTGCGCTGAGAGGCCCCGAGCCGTCCGCTAAGTGTCTGACCCATCACAAGAAGAAAGGAGTCTTCCTCGGAGCGGCGCTCAACGCTCTGCATTTGGGGGTGAGACGTGCGGAGCTTGTTCGCCGCCCCAGGCATGACTTATTCATGAGATGTCTGATAATATCGGCTTCACAATCCTTTGCTCTTCGCGGCTTCATGAATAATTTATACCATGTGGGAATACGAATTTGTATTTTTGCATTTAAGCACAATGAGGGTTATTTCATACCCGCGACCTGGACGCCATTATGCACCATCCAGACTGCGGGTTTTACGGAGAGGTGCACTGCGCTTACAGGGCATTGTGTGCGCCATATAAGCGGAGACCGTTATCATTTCATTATTGCCATCCCCGGAACGCTGCCCAGCGGAGGGCGGTGCTGGATCGGGGCTTCGTGTTCATAAAGGATAATATTCATCTCCAATAATGCGCTTTCAGCTTTCTCTCGCTTACAATGCCATCTGCTAGTTCTATGGGAGTTATGCTCTCGGCGCAGTAATCTTCCCCCAGGCTCCGCCATCTGCGTTCCCTGAGTCAGCCAATGTCTGGGCTCTAATACGCCACCTATTTCATGTACAAGAGTTAATCCCGCTCACATTCATCATGGAGGAGGGTAACGTCTGTGTTTTAGGCCTGATTTACACGAGCGTGTGCGTTTTGCGCGCGCAAAAAACGCTGCGTTTTGCACGCGCAAAAGGCATTTGACAGCTCCGTGTGTCATCCGTGTATGATGTGCGGCTGCGTGATTTTCGCGCAGCCGCCATCATAGAGATGAGGCTAGTCGACGCCCGTCAATGTCCAGGGTGCTGAAAGAGCTAACTGATTGGCAGTAACTCTTTCAGCACCCGCAACAGTGAGTTCCGATCACAATATACACCAACCTGTGAATCAAAAAAAGACGTTCATACTTACCAAGAACTTCCTGCTTCCTCCAGTCCGGTCTCCCGGCCGTTGCCTTGGTGACGCGTCCCTCTCTTGTCATCCGGCCCCACCTCCCAGGATGACGCGGCAGTCCATGAGACCGCTGCAGCCTGTGATTGGCTGCAGGCTGTGCTTGGCCTGTGATTGGCTGCAGCTGTCACTTGGACTGAATTGTCATCCCGGGAGGTCAGACTGGAGGAAGAAGCCGGGAGTTATCGGTAAGTCAGAACCTCTTGTTTTTTTTACACGTATATGTATATTGTGATCGGAAGTCACTGTCCATGGTGCTGAACCAGTTTAACTCTTTCAGCACCGTGGACAGTGACTGTCTCCTGCCGTCGCGTACCCGAACATTTTTTGCCGGGTTCGGTCAAAACGAGTTCGGCCAAACCCGGTGAAGTTCGGTGCGCTCATCTCTAATTTGACACTCCGTTTGGATGTTTGTAAACAGAAAAGCACGTGGTGCTTTTCTGTTTACATTCATCCTTTTGACAGCTCTTGCGCGAATCACGCAGTTCGCACGGAAGTGCTTCCGTGCGGCATGCGTGGTTTTCACGCACCCATTGACTTCAATGGGTGCGTGATGCGCGAAAAACGCACGATTATAGAACATGTCGTGAGTTTTACGCAACGCACTCGCGCTGCGCAAAATTCACGCATCGTCTACACTGCCCCATAGACTAATATAGGTGCGTACGACACGCGTGAAAAGCACGCGCGTCGCACGCGCGTATATTACGCTCGTGTAAATGAGGCCTTATACTTGGGACAGGGCAGAGTTGGTTTTCTTCAGGAGACCATTACAATTTCCAGATCTTCTGTCTCACTGTAGATAATGCGATTTCCAGCATTACGTGCCAATCATAGTCCATGGGCATTTCTGTTATTACCTATGGGAAAAAAATCTTATTTGTCCAAAAATTCACAATAGAAAATCATAGAGAACCCATGAGATTGTAAGTCGACCACCAGGAATGACATCTTCACCGGACCACCAGGAATGACATCTTCACCGGACCACCAGGGATGACATCTTCACCGGACCACCAGCGATGACATCTTCACCGGACCACCAGGGATGACATCTTCACCGGACCACCAGGGATGACATCTTCACCTGACAACCAGGGATGACATCTTCACCGGACCACCAGGAATGACATCTTCACCGGACCACCAGGGATGACATCTTCACCGGACCACCAGGGATGACATCTTCACCGGACCACCAGGGATGACATCTTCACCGGACCACCAGGGATGACATCTTTCCCACCAGTTCCACACAGGGTCGGGCATGGGATCAAGGGGACCATTGGTTGGAATACAGTCATCACATGACCCTCATCCCGTAATGATCAGGTTTGACATTTTCAAACTTTAAAATGTAGAAACACTTTATTTTAGTTAAGCCGTGACCCATTCTTTCCAAATGTCACTTTCTAAATCATTCCCACCCTGGGTGGAGCTAAATTGTCATGTGATCATGTCCATCTGACAACTTATAAATGAAGAAGAAGGCGGAGTCTGACACCCCCAAATTTATGTCATGAAGATAAGAACCAGTAGTTGTTACAATGTAGAAACCAGACTGTAACAGGAGGCACAAAGACTGCACAATATGGAGGGAGGAACACAAATAAATATTAGGTTACAGATGATTTGTTATTTTTGAGTTGCGTTCTCTTAAGTTATGGAGACGATTCCGCTCCTCGCCATGAGCGGTGACTTTTCGGCAGCATAATTGACAGGAATTTGGGTAATTATAAGCCACCAATGAAGATAACACAAACCCTAGAGCAGGGCGCATTAACGGTCGCTACATAGCCGGAGTTTCTCTTTTCAGCACCGCCCGGCCCTCGTTACCGCTCGTTACCGCTCGTTACGTTTTCTGTCAGGTTTGTTTAATTAACGTCTGAATTAATAATTGAATATCTTGTAATGGACAAGCGCCGCCACCTCTCTCGTGATAATCCCGCTCTCATGCCTTGTTGCCGTGGTAGCCTCATTGACAATTACCGAGCGCAACAATGAATGGCGCTGCCAAGCACGTAATTGCCTTGTTGACACCACATGAAACGTAGACATGGCAGATCCGATGAAGGTCAATTGGTTTTCTGCTCCAGAGACGCTGTTCAAAAAGCGTAGACGTCGCCTCGACTGGATACAAAGGGGAAGATTTACAAATAAAAGTTTGCCAAAAATCTGTCGTTCATGCAGTGCGCCAAATTTATTATTTTTGACACTTTTTACATCTCATACAGGTTTTAAAAAGTGTCCAGAAAAGGAGCCGTAAAATTATTAATTGCGTGTTCCATTCTTTTGGCGCAATATATTAATGGCGGAATCAGGAAGAGAAAAGTCGATCATCTCTAGCAATTTATCATCGGTGTCGCTTGTGACTGATTTGGCGCGGTCTCGTCTTATCCTGTCTATCTTTATTAATAAATCTGCCCCAAAGTTTTTTCCTTCTTCCAGTAACGACCCAATGGGTTTTTATAAATAAAGCTTCATCATTTGTAAGGTGAAAAGTTATGAAACTTTCTAATGCATTTTATGTTTCAATTCTTCAACATTTTCAAGATGTCGGCTTGCTGTCAGTGAGTGGAAACATTCTTTCTTACATCCAGAGTTTAAAAACACACCTAATACATCTGTGATCGGATGGGACGCATCACCCGTCACTACTGAAGGGGGCGCCACTGGTCCTTATGACCGCTCCCTATTCTACTTACACGGATGCTATAAAATAATAATAATGGTGGCGGCGTCTGTGCACCGTGAAGCTCGCGAGGTTTAGTCTATAACTGACTTGTGGTAATAAAGTTGTGGAGGTCTCGTTACGTGGGCTCTATAGATTTCTATAGGTGCCATATTATGACCGAAATACTGACATATGAGACCTACCATACACATCCCACATCAAAAGGCGCATCATTTATAACCCATGATCAGCCCGAGGACCCCCCCCCCCTCACCACTGACCGCTCCATTAATAATCGTCCTATTCCCTGCAGCCAACATACTGGCAGCGCCCGCTCTGGATGAGATTATTATTACCGAGCCAGAAAACAACAATTCCCTAAAAAGCTCGCAGGTCTGACAGATGGGCTCTCTGATTATAAGAGATATAAGGGCTGGCAGGGGGCGCCAACCAAAATCTGTGCCCCCAATTTCAACTCCGAGAGGGGCATAAAAACCACAAAATGTGAATATTTACATGCAAAACATTGTAGGCAATAATTATTAACTTACATATGATTCTGTCCAGTACCCGGTCATCAGGAACTGGACGCCAGAGACTGGGCAACAAACCACCAGACACCAGGGACTGGGCACCAAACCACCAGACACCAGGGACTGGGCATCAAACCACCAGACACCAGGGACTGGGCACCAAACCACCAGACACTGGGCATCAAACCACCAGACACCAGGGGCTGGGCACCAAACCACCAGACACCAGGGGCTGGGCATCAAACCACCAGACACTGGGCATCAAACCACCAGACACCAGGGACTGGGCATCAAACCACCAGAAACCAGGGACTGGGCATCAAACCACCAGACACCAGGGACTGGGCATCAAACCACCAGGGACTGGACACCAAACCACCGGAAACCAGGGACTGGGCACCAAACCACCGGACACCAGGGACTGGGCACCAAACCACCGGACACCAGGGACTGGGCATCAAACCATCAAACACCAGGGACTTGGCATCAAACCACCAGACACCAGGGACTGGGCAACAAACCACCACATACCAGGGACTGGGCATCAAACCACCCGACACCAGGGACTGGGCATCAAACCACCAGACACCAGGGACTGTGCATCAAACCACCGGACACCAGGGACTGGGCACTATTCCACCCAACACCAGGGACTGGGCATCAAACCACCGGACAGCAGGGACTGGCCAATAAACCACCGGACACCAGGGACTGGGCACTAAATCACTGGACACCAGTGACGGCATCAAACCACCAGACACCAGGGACTGGGGCACTAAACCTCTGGACATCAGGGGCTGGGTAACTAAATGACTGTACACTAGGTTGTGGGGCACCAAAGCACCGGACACCAGGGACTGGATTTTGGGTGCTGGGCACCTAACCACCAGATAATAGGGACTGGGGCACAGAATCACCAGTGACCAGGGCCTGGAGTACTAAACCCCCAGATATCACGTACTGGGGCAAAAAAAATACTGGACTCTAGGATCTTGGGAACTGCTTAACACCAGGGACTCATCGAATGGAACAATAAACCACAGGACACTAGAAACGAAGGCACTCAACCCGTGCACACCAGGGAGTGGGACCCTAAAGGTCCCACTACTCGGCCCGTTAAGGAGCTAGGATCAATAATTTATGGTACTGATTGTTACTACGACCGCTCGTCCCATACTTTTCTATCATGTCATCTATCAGTTTAGACAGGGCAGTGATCGGGAATGAGCATTTATATGAACGCTCGTTTCCCCAATCATTGACCCATGTAAAAGGGCCTTAAGTGTTCTGAAATCTCTGAGCACGCAGCCTGTGGGGAGACGTAATGGCTGATAACTGCGAGCCCTTATTACAATCATTCTCCAGCCACATCTAGGTGTTCAGCGACCACTGTGCAAGAAGAGAAGCAGGAGAAAAGAAAATAACGGGCAGATCAGGTAACGGACACACTGACCCTATCTATACAGAGCTGCAGAATATTGCTCTGTCCCCCTCTACCTCCTGACAGATTCACAATTTCAGATTCTGCAGACTGTTACATCATTGACCTGTCTAGAGAGCTGCAGAACATTGCTCCTGACTGATACATGTTAATATAGCACTGCTGCTTGTTCTTTCGGTTTTTCCATTCTTCAGTTTCTGTAATTGTCAGCCATATTAGATCTCATAAGGCTACTTCTACTGTCACCCGGTCACCCAGATACTCACACACCTCCCCCTCCCTCTCACTGTGCAGAGACCTGGATTGAATCTCTGCCTATAGAGTGAGACATAAGGGATGTGACCGACAGAGCAGAGACCTCACCCTCATTTATAGCTCATAAGTTTACAAGGAGTTTTATGTGCAAGTTATAAAACAAGGAATGTTGGGAAGCAGGGGTGTACATACTATAGATGTGGCTGCGGGGGGCCCTTGGAGAGACGGGCCAGTCCTGGTGTTGAGTGGTATCTATGCAGAAGTATCTTTACAGAGAAACTTCATTGTTAGCAAACAAATGGGTGGGAAATTGGCCCAAGGGGCATGGAAAGGGCATGGATGGGGAAACAAACACCAGGACCCTCTGTCTTCAGAGGCAATATCCAGCATCATAATGGGGAGTCCAGATTTTTGCAAGGGGGCCCCTCTGTTCTATGTACACCACTGCTGGGAAGAGTAGATCTATGATGACATCAGTGATAAAGGAAGTAGCTAACTTCTCCTCCTACCTTGTTGTCAATAGGAATCTTTATATCTGGCAACCTGGGGCATAACTGCAGTAAAAGAAAGATAAATCCAGAGTTAAAGGGCAACTAAACTTTCAAAAAACTTCTGACCTGTCATAGTGACACGTCAGAAGTTTTGATCGGTGAGGGTCTGAGCACTGAAACCCCCACCAATCACTAAAACGAAGAGTCAGTAACTGCATGATGGGCGTTACAGTTGCCAAGGTAATCGTACAACGTCCTAATAATTAAAATAGGCACCGTGCACGATACTCGCTGGGCGTCGTACTGTGGCCTCAGTAACTGCCCCCCCCCGGCGTGCATTTATGGCTCTTCGCGCCCGATGTCGTATCGGACACTTTAATGACCAAGCAATTTTTTTAGTTTAACTTTTTTTATATTCCCATCAACATAGCTGTGTGAGGGCTTTGACTTACATATAGTTTATAGAATTAAATTTTATTAACTTTTGGGAGGGGACAAAAAAAAAAACAATTACACAAATATTTTTTGCATTTTAAGTCTACACCGTTCACCGTGCGGCGCAAATAACCTGTTACCTTTATTCTATGGTTCGATACGATTACGGCGATTTCATACATGTTTGGTTTTTTTTCATGTTCCACAACTTTTGCACAATAAAAACACTTTTAATAGAAAATAATTAGTTTTTGCTTCGTTGTGTTCAAAGAGCCATAACTTTTTCTGTCGCTGTAACCGTGCGCAGCCTTGATATTTGCGGGATGGGATGTCGTTGGATTTGTATCATTTTGGGGTAAATGGGACATATTAATGAACTTTTATCACATTTTTTGTAGAAGGGGGATGTAAAAAAAACAAACTGTGACGAGGAGAACGAGGGACCGAAATTCCCCTGGAGCGCTTGGTGAGAATGTAGCGCTGGTGCATTAACGACATGCGCTCCATTCATTTCTATAGAGCTGCCGGAGACAGAGGTCTCAGAAGTCCTGTAGAAATCAATGGAGCGCTGGTCCATTCTCATCGAGCACTTAAAGGGATTTTCCACTTTCTGAAAACTGATGACCGATCCACCGGACAAGTCATCAGTATATGATCGGTGCATGTCCGACACCCGGACCCCGCACCGATCCGGCACTCTGGCGGCCTCCGGGCGCCAGACGATGTTACTGGAAGCAGTTGGCTCCGGTCAAAGAATAGCGACCGAGCTGCAGTATTCAAGTGAATAGGAGCAGAGCTGCAGTTCCACCGAAAGGCCACTATGCAGTCATCTGCTTCCGACTCCAACTACTGCATCCCGTTCCAAACATCCGGTGCACCGAAGCAGCCTGAGTTGCGGATGGGTGCGGGGTCTGGATGTCGGACATGCACCGATCATATACTGATGACCTGTCTGGTGGATAGGTCATCAGTTTTCAGAAAGTGGACAATCCCTTTAAGGGGAATATAGGTCTCCTCATTCTACTCGTTGGGACCCCCCAGTGATTACTATTTCTGACTGTGACTGGCTGGTGACTGCTCTTCTTAAATGTCAGCTCAGCTCCGGAACCGGAAGACCATGAAGCCGCCGCGTGTTCAGGGATGGAGAGGCGGAGGCAAGTTCTGAGTGCCACGGCAGAGCTAGATCCGCACAGAACGCCCTGACCACCGACTACCAGGGTGGGGGGCTGTGTGGCACTACCAGGGAGGGGGGCTGTGTGGCACTACCTGAGAGGAGGGAGTTTTTTGGCACCACCTGGGAGGGTGGCCATGTGGCACTACCTGGTTGGGGGGGCTGTGTGGCAATACTTGGGAGGGGGGCTGTGTGGCACTAAATTTATGGGGGTGCAAACTTTTATATGGGGGCATAAACAGGGCCTAACGTCTATATGGGGGCACAAAGTGACGTTTTCTGCCATTTTACTGCTGCTATGAGTTCCGCCGCAAAGGGGCCTACTAAGTCTGTGTCGCCCAAGGGCCCACATAAACATGGAGCCGGCCCTGAGTACAATTATAAGTATTTCATAGGTTTTTGAAACTGTTATTGACAATTACATCAAGTTTATGCAAAGACTCAATATTTACAGTGTTAACCCTTCTAAGAGTTCTGCAATTTGCCCTGGCATGCTGGATATCAGCTTCTGGGCCAAATCCTGACTGATGACCCATTTTTACCTAATCAGTGCTTGGAGCTTCTCAACATTTCTGTGTTTTTGTTTGTCCACCCACTTTTTGAGGATTGACCACAGGGTGTCAATGGGATTGAGATCTGGGGAGTTTCCTGGCCATGAACCCAAAATGTCAAAGTTTGGTTCACCGATCCAATTAGTTGTCACTTTTGCCTTGTGACATGGTCCATCATGCTGGAAAAACCTTGGTTCATCAGAAAATTGCTCCTGGGTCATTAGGAGAAGTTGCTCTTGGAGGATAGTTAGATCTCATTCTTTATTCATGGAAGTGATCTTATGCAAAATTGTGGGGGAGCCGAATCCCTTGGATGAAATGCAAAGCCGCACATGAATGGTCTCAGGATGATTTACTGTTGGCATGCAGAGGACTCATGGTAGCGCGCCCTTTTTCTTCTCCGGACAATCATTATTCCAGATGTCCCAAACAGTCTGAAGGAGGCTTCATCAGAGAGAATCACTTTACCCCAGTCCTCTGCAGTCCAATCCCTGTACTTCCTGCACAATATCGGTCGTTTTTCTTGTAGAGAAGTGGCTTCTTTGCTGCCCTTCTTGACACCAGGTCAGCCTCCGAAAACCTCACTGTGCGTGCAGACGCACTGACACCTGCCTGCTGTCCTTCCCGAGCACGCTCTGCACTGGTGTTGAATAGATCCTATAGCTGAATCCTCTTTAGGAGATGGTCCTGGTACTTGCTGCACATTCTTGTACGCCCTGAAGCTTCTTCACAGCAATTGAACCTCTCTCCTTGAAGTTCTTGATGATCCGATGAACGGTTGATTTAAGGGAAATGTCCTTGCCTGTAAAGCCCTTTTTGATTCAAAGCAATGATGACTGCACGTGTTTCTTTGGAGGTAACCATGGTTAACAGAAGAAGACAATGATTTCAAGCACCATGCCCCTTTTAAAGCAACCAGTCTACTCTTAGGGCTTCGTCACACGAACATTAAATACGTCCAGGCGACGGCCGTTAAAACAACGGCCGTCTCACGAACGCATGTATTTCAATTGGGCGTTGTTTCAACAAACCGGGTGAAGGGTCCGTTGAAAAATCGAATTTCTCCTATTTTCTTCCATTTTCACAAATCCCTCCATAGACTCATGTCTATGGGGATCCGTGAAAAAAGGTCCCTCACGGTTCAAACTCGGACGTGAAAAACGGCTGTTTTTCATGTCCGAGTTTCCCCACATTCGTGTGAATAAGCCCTTACAATCCAATCAGCATGACAGAGTGATATCAGCGGCCCTGTCCTTGTTAACACTTTCTAATGAGCTAATGAGAAGAAACGGAGAAGATGTCAGCAGGTCATTTTGTGGCAGGGCTGACATGCATTAAAAATTAAATTTTTGTGATTAAATAAATTATCACGGCACGGAAAGACTTTGCATTTAATTGCAATTCATCTGATCCCCCTTCATGCCAATCTAGAGTTAATGAAAATTCTCACTATAAAAACGGAAGCAATAAACTATGTGAAAACCAAAACTTGTGTCCGTCTCAACATTGGCTCAAGACAAACTTCTCAAAGCCGGTGGCTGGGATTTGTGGTTCTTCTCACGCAGCTGCAATGTCCGTTGTCTTTACTACACACCAGGTCTTATTTCGCTCCGTCAGCCACGTGCCTCATATTACTCACAATTCACATTAATATCATTTGTAAACGTGTTCCGTGTGTGTAGAAGATTATTATTTCGTAAATTAGCCGGTGACGCCAGAAAAGTTCATCACCACAACCGGTCTACAAGTCTAATCTGGCGCCATTATCCTTCATTAATATCCACTCGGCATCCGCGAGGACTAAACGAAAGTGCATCAAAGTCCCATAATGAGTTCTGCCGAAAAGGAAAGTTGTAAATGGACCAATTACAGCTGTTACATAAAGGTGGAGATGTTGCTCCCCCTCCCCCCGGGACCCTCCACACGAGGTAAGAGAGATTTTATTAAATGATGCCGTTATTTAAGTCATAGATTCATATAATAGAATTCTAATATAAATTCTGAGGTGACATACCAGGGACACGCAGACCCTCCAGTTTTCTCTTTGAAGGGGGATATTCCAGTTTCTGCAAATGAATGTTATTTTTAGTATAATTAACAGTTATACAATTTTTCAATATACTTTCTGTATTCATTTCTCACAGGTTTCAAGATCTCTGCTTGTTGTTATTTAGTAGGAACATTCATTGTTTACTTCCAGTTGATAATATACTGTCCTTGGACATGTGATGGACACACAGGTGCACGGCTCGTTTCAGTTACAGTATGTGAATCAGAGCCGTGTCTTCCAACGATCCCAGCACCTGTGTTTCCATCACATGACCCTGTAACAGACCGTGAACCTGTGTGTTTATCACATGACCCTGAAACGCTACCAGCAGCTGTGTGTCCATCACATGACCCTGTAACAGACCGTGAACCAGTATGTTTATCACGTGACCCTGAAACGTTACCAGCAGCTGTGTGTCCATCACATGACCCTGTAACAGACCGTGAACCAGTGTTTTTATCACATGACCCTACAACGCTACCAGCACCTGTGTGTCCTTCACATGACTAGGACAGAATTTTATTCGCTGGAAGTAAACAATAAATGTTCCTACTGAATAACAACAAGCAGAGATCTTGAAAAACTGTGAACAATTAATACAGAAATTATATTGGAAGGTTGTATAACTTTTTATTATACAAAAATAACATTGATTTGCTGAAACCAGACAACCCCTTCACGTTTTTGCTCGGAGCCCCGGGTTGGACTTGTGGCATCACAGGGCATTTTCAGACTCCGTAATGAAGATTTTGCTTTATGTATTTGCACCGTTATTTGCCACCTTCTACACCAAAAAACACTGGCCACATAAAAAGAGGTTGTAATCTTGGGGGCCTGGTTTCACACAAATACTTTATATTTAATATTGCTGTGGTCTAGGGTCCCTTGTGTGCTAGGGCATTGAAGGTGTTAATGTAAACCTCTCTGGTGGTCTAGGGCAATGAAGAGATTCGTTTAATCAATTCCTGGTGGTCAAGGGCAGTAAGGAGTTAATATCAGCATACCTGGTGGTTTAGGGCACTATAGAGTTAATGTCAGCATCCCATAGGTTTAGGGCAGTAAGGGGTTAATATCAGCATGCCTGGAAGTCTAGTGTGGTGAAAGGGTTAAACATCACCTGGTATCTAGTGGACTATTCCCCTCCTCGGGCTCGAGGGATGTCTCCTTTCTTACAGAAAGCTAAACTGCAATGAGCAAGTCAATGTGCCCGATCACAGTAAGGGGAGAGCTCCCTATGCCCGATCACAGTAAGGGGAGAGCTTCCAAAGCCGATCCCAATAAGGGGAGAGCTCCAGGTGCCCGATCACAGTAAGGGGAGAGCTCCCTATGCCCGATCCCAGTAAGGGGAGAGCTCCCTGTGCCGATCCCAGTAAGGGGAGAGTTCCCTGTTCCTGATCACAGTAAGGGGAGAGCTCCCTATGCCCGATCACGGTAAGGGGAGAGCTCCCTGGCAGATCCCAGTAAGGGGAGAGCTCCAGGTGCACGATCACAGTAAGGAAAGAGCTGGCTGTGCCCGGCCACAGTAAGGAGAGAGCTGCCTGTGCTCGATCACAGTAAGGGGAGAGCTCCCTATGCCCGATCACAGTAAGGGGAGAGCTCTCTCGGCTGGATCACAGCAAGGGGGAGAGTTCCCTGTGCCCGATCACAGTAAAGGGTACAGCTTCCTATGCTGGATCACAGTAAGGGGAGAGCACCCTGTGCTCAATCACAGTAAGGGGAGAGCTCCCTGTTCCCGATGACAGTAAGTGGAGCGCTCCCTGTTCTCGATGACAGTAAGGGGAGAGCTCCCTGTGCCGGATCAAAGTAAGGGGAGAGCTCCCTGTGCCCGATGACAGTAAGGGGAGAGCTTCCAAAGCCGATCCCAATAAGGGGAGAGCTCCAGGTGCCCGATCACAGTAAGGGGAGAGCTCCCTATGCCCGATCCCAGTAAGGGGAGAGCTCCCTGTGCCGATCCCAGTAAGGGGAGAGCTCCCTGTTCCTGATCACAGTAAGGGGAGAGCTCCCTATGCCGATCACGGTAAGGGGAGAGCTCCCTGGCAGATCCCAGTAAGGGGAGAGCTCCAGGTGCCCGATCACAGTAAGGAGAGAGCTCCCTATGCCCGATCACAGTAAGGGGAGAGCTCCCTGTGCGGATCCCAGTAAGGGGAGAGCTCCAGGTGCACGATCACAGTAAGGAAAGAGCTGGCTGTGCCCGGCCACAGTAAGGAGAGAGCTGCCTGTGCTCGATCACAGTAAGGGGAGAGCTCCCTATGCCCGATCACAGTAAGGGGAGAGCTCTCTCGGCTGGATCACAGCAAGGGGGAGAGTTCCCTGTGCCCGATCACAGTAAAGGGTACAGCTCCCTATGCTGGATCACAGTAAGGGGAGAGCACCCTGTGCTCAATCACAGTAAGGGGAGAGCTCCCTGTACTGTACCCTATGACAATAAGGGGAGAGTTCCCTGTACTGTACCCTATGACAATAAGGGGAGAGTTCCCTGTTCCCAATGACAGTAAGGGGAGAGCTCCCTCTGCCGGATCACAGTAAGGGGAGAGTGCCCTCTGCTCAATCACAGTAAGGGGAGAGCTCCCTGTTCCCGATGACAGTAAGTGGAGCGCTCCCTGTTCTCGATGACAGTAAGGGGAGAGCTCCCTATGCCCGATCACAGTAAGGGGAGAGCTCTCTCGGCTGGATCACAGCAAGGGGGAGAGTTCCCTGTGCCCGATCACAGTAAAGGGTACAGCTCCCTATGCTGGATCACAGTAAGGGGAGAGCACCCTGTGCTCAATCACAGTAAGGGGAGAGCTCCCTGTACTGTACACTATGACAATAAGGGGAGAGTTCCCTGTACTGTACCCTATGACAATAAGGGGAGAGTTCCCTGTTCCCAATGACAGTAAGGGGAGAGCTCCCTCTGCCGGATCACAGTAAGGGGAGAGTGCCCTCTGCTCAATCACAGTAAGGGGAGAGCTCCCTGTTCCCGATGACAGTAAGTGGAGCGCTCCCTGTTCTCGATGACAGTAAGGGGAGAGCTCCCTGTGCCGGATCAAAGTAAGGGGAGAGCTCCCTGTGCCCGATGACAGTAAGGGGAGCGCTCCCCGTTATCGATGACAGTAAGGGGAGAGCTCCATGTGCCGGATCACAGTAAGGGTATGTTCACACGAGGGCGTCCGTTACGGCTGAAATTACGGGGATGTTTCAGCCTGAAAACATCCCCGTAATTTCAGCCGTAACAGCATGTGCAGGCGCTTGAACGCCGCGTCCATTACGGGCGTAATTGGCGCTGCTATTCATTGGAGTCAATGAATAACGGCTCCAATTACGGCCAAAGAAGTGACAGGTCACTTCTTTGACGTGGGCGTCTATTTACGTGCCGTCTTTTGACAGCGGCGCGTAAATTACGCCTCGTGTGAACAGACAAACGTCTGCCCATTGCTTTCAATGGGCAGATGTTTGTCAACGCTATTGAGGCACTATTTTCAGACGTAATTCGGGGCAAAAACGGCCGAATTACGTCCGTAAATAGGCCGTGTGAACATACCCTTAGGGGAGAGCTCCCTGTGCCAGATCACAGTAAGGGGAGAGCTCCCTGTGCCGGATCACAGTAAGGGGAGAGCTCCCTGTGCCGGATCACAGTAAGGGGAGAGCTCCCTGTGCCGGATCACAGTAAGGGGAGAGCTCCCTGTGTTGGATCACAGTAAGGGGAGAGACACAAGTTTTACTTTTATTAACAGGATGGTAACCCTATTAACAGCATATAGTGTGGGGGACACCCCTATTTCTCCACACTGCTTTGTACATCCAGCTCAACCCCGGAGAGGGGGAACATAGTTTCCAATGGTCCAGAGAGGGGAAGATGACCGCTGTCCCCAGCACCAGAGAAGGGACTGCTGGGTAATTTATTTAAATTCATTACTTTTTACATGGTTCCAGGGGTTAACAGGGGGGCGTAGTCTAGCTTTGTAATTGACCTACTTTGTATATTTCAAATGCAGGTGGAGAGAGGATTATTCAAAGGATATGGGACCCAAATCTGTCTCCCAAACTAGGTCACCCGACCCCCTTCCCGCATGGTGCGGTGCCCGCTAGCTGGAGGAGGAGCAGAGATGCACAGCAGGACACTTTTTCCAGATTCCCTTCCTGTTGTGCACCTATGTTCCACATGGATGCAGCGACTGATGGCCGCCTCACAAGGTGGGATGGGGTTTGGGGTGCTGACCAACATCTGACATTTATGGCATAACTTGTGGATATGCTGTAGATGTTTGTGGTGACAGAACCCCAATAATTTCAAAAACTCTGAAGAGCCTCTGAAATAATACAGGAAATAAGTTGGAAGTTCCCCTTGGCTTGGAATCTGATGTGGAGACAAAACTTTAGTGAAGAAACGGTTAACAGCCTCTTCATGATAATGTGCTTGTCACTTCTATGAGCCGGGAGTCTGTGATGGAGGGTCCTTCATTTACTTACTCCATTGTGATGATTAAGACGCCGCGTGCTGGAGTTGTGTCAGAGCCTCCTGCAGTCATAATCACATATAAGAGCCGTATGTATCACATTATTATTCCTCGCCGATGAGCCCCACCAGGTAAAGATCTACACTCAGGATACTCTACTGGGACAAAGAAGCTGCACGAGTAATGTTTACCCAACCCATAGAGAACATTGAGCACTGTATCCCCAAAAGTATGTGCACCCCCTCCTAATTCTTGACTTTAGGTGTTTCAGCCACACCCATTGCAAGCAGGAGCCTACAATCCAGCACACAGCCGTGTAATCTCCATAGACAAACATTGCTAGTAGTATGGGTCGTAGTGAAGAGCTCAGTGACTTTAAATGTGGCACATTCATAAGATGCCACTTTTACCACAAGTCATTTTATGAAATTTTTTGTCTACCAGATCTGCCCCGGTCACCTGTAAGTGCTCTTATTATCTGCTAGATTTGCCCCAGTCACCTGTAAGTGCTCTTATTATGTGCTAGATCTGCCCCGGTCACCTGTAAGTGTTATTATTATCTGCTAGGTCTGCCCTGGTCACCTGTAAGTGTTAGTATCTGCTAGATCTGCCCTGGTCACCTGTAAGTGTTATTATTACCTGCTAGATCTGCCCGGTCAACTGTAAGTGCTATTAATATCTGCTAGATCTGCCCCGGTCACCTGTAAGTGTTATCATTATCTGCTAGATCTGCCCCGGTCACCTGTAAGTGTTATTATTATCTGCTAGATCTTCCCTGGTCACCTGTAAGTGTTAGTATCTGCTAGATCTGCCCTGGTCACCTGTAAGTGTTATTATCTGCTAGATCTGCCCCGATCACCTGTAAGTGCTATTATTATCTGCTAGATCTGCCCCAGTCACCTGTAAGTGCTCTTATTATGTGCTAGATCTGCCCCGGTCACCTGTAAGCGTTATTATTATCTGCTAGATCTGCCCCGGTCACCTGTGAGGCTGGGTTCACACGACCATGTTACGTCCGTAATGTACGGAATGTATTTCGGCCGGAAGACCCGGACCGAACACAGTGCAGGGAGCCGGGCTCCTAGCATCATAGTGATGTACGATGCTAGGAGTCCCTGCCTCGCTGCAGGACAACTGTCCCGTACTGTAATCATGATTACAGTACGGGACAGTAGTTCCACGCAGAGGCAGGGACTCCTAGCATCGTACATCACTATGATGCTAGGAGCCCGGCTCCCTGCACTGTGTTCGGTCCGGCTCTTCCGGCTGAAATACGTTCCGTACATTACGGACGTAACATGGTCGTGTGAACCCAGCCTTAGTGTTATTATTATCTGCTAGATCTTTCCTGGTCACCCGTAAGTGTTATTATCTTCTAGATCTGTCCTGGTCACATGTAAGTGCTATTATTATATTCTAGGTCTGCCCCGGTCACTTGTAAGTGCTCTTATTATGTGCTAGATCTGCCCCGGTCACCTGTAAGTGTTATTATCTGCTAGATCTGCCCCGGTCACCTGTAAGTGCTATTATTATATTCTAGCTCTGCCCCGGTCACTTGTAAGTGCTCTTATTATGTGCTAGATCTGCCCCGGTCACCTGTAAGTGTTATTATCTGCTAGATCTGCCCCGGTCACCTGTAAGTGCTATTATTATCTGCTAGATCTGCCCTGGTCACCTGTAAGTGTTATTATCTGCTAGATGTGCCCTGGTCACATGTAAGTGTTATTATCGGCTAGATGTGCCCTGGTCACATGTAAGTGCTATTATTATTTGCTAGATGTGCCCTGGTCACCTGTAAGCGGTATTATTATCTGCTAGATCTGCCCCGGTCACCTGGTCACCTGTGTTGTTATTATTCGCTAGATCTGCCCTGGTCACCTGTAAGTGCTATTATTATCTGCTCTGGTCACCTGTAAGTGTTAACTGCCTCTGGACGTGACATCAGTTTTAAAAAATGTGTTTCTGTGGTCGTTGCACACACGCCTAAGATCACCATGCACAATGCCAGGCGCTGACTGGTGTCCTGTAAAGCATGCTGGCACTGGACTCTGGAGCAGCAGGTTTTCTGGAGGGATGAAGCACAGCTCACTATCTGGCTGTCTTTTGGAGGAATCTGGGTTTGGCGGATGTCAGGAGAATTCTGCCGACCAGAATGCATAGTGCCTACTGTGACAAGGGTTGTAACAATGGTGGGGGCTGTTTTTCTGGGTTCTGCCCCTTATTTCCAGTGAAGGGTAATGCTGCCGCATACAAAGACATTTTACACAGTTGTAGCTTCCAAGGTGGTAACTGTTTTAAATTTGACCTATTCTTGTTCCAGCATCACTGCGCCCTGTACACACAGCAAGCTCTATACAGACATGGGGTGAGGAGTTTGGGGTGGAGAAACCCAAGTTGCTGTACAGAGCTCGGACCTCAACCACATCAAACAACTTTGGGATAAATTGGAACGCCAATTGCGAGCCAGAACTTCTCCCCCAACATCAGTGCCTGACTTCACAAATGGGCAAAAATACCAATACACACCCCAAAACCTTCCCAGAAGAGTTCAGGTTGTTACAGCTGCCAAAGGGGCAAAATTCCATATTAATGCCCATGGTTCTAGAATGGGATTTCACTCATATAGTTGTGATAGTCAGGGGGTCACATACTTTTGAACAGATACTGTAACTACTTATAATGCAGCCCCCTAAGCCTTTTTCTGACCTAAATCTGACTATCCAGCCCCCATTATTCCCGCTTCAATCTGCGTCCTCTTCCTGTGCTGAACATTATTACGTACACATTGGTCTCCTTGAGTTCAGACCTTCTTTATTTGTGTCCGCTGTGTAACCTCAGTTCTCCATGGGCTCAGATGAAATATGTGAATGGCGCACTCCAGCTAATGATGAGCTGTTATATGGCAATTATGCCACCTAGTAAACGATCTGATAGAAGAGACGCCTCGGATATTAGGAGAGGACGCAGCCATTAAAAGGCGCTATGAGTCTGACGCATGATACCGTATTTTATGGCAGAACAATTGGATCATATAAAGCAATGTTGATCTATCGGGGATGGAAGGATCTGTGGACGGGAACAATGATCTGATACTAAGTTACTGGGTTCACAAGTCTGCGGTTAAATAACAATCTAACACCAGAGAGCGCCCAACCGCGGTCTAAAGCGCCGAGATCTGACCGACTAAGTGGATGAAGACGAAGCAGACACCGGCTGCATGAAAACTCCTGTATGTCTGAACGGCCCCTTTATAATGAATGGGTCTGTGTGCTGAGAGTTATTTCAACGAACAGCACACGGATGAGTATTAGGGTATGTGCACACACACTAATTACGTCCGTAAGTGACGGACGTATTTCGGCCGCAAGTCCCGGACCGAACACAGTGCAGGGAGCCGGGCTCCTAGCATCATACTTATGTACGATGCTAGAAGTCCCTGCCTCACTGCAGGACAACTGTCCCATACTGAAAACATTATTACAGTACGGGACAGTTGTCCTGCAGCGAGGCAGGGACTCCTAGCGTCGTACATAAGTATGATGCTAGGAGCCCGGCTCCCTGCACTGTGTTCGGTCCGGGACTTGCGGCCGAAATACGTCCGTCAATTACGGACGTAATTAGTGTGTGTGCACATACCCTTACACTTGTTTGGATGAGCCCTTATACATAGGGGCAGTGTTATAGTAGTTATATTCTTGTATATAGGAGCAGTATTATAGTAGTTATATTCTTGTATATAGGAGCAGTATTATAGTAGTTATATTCTTGTATATAGGGAGCAGTATTATAGTAGTTATATTCTTGTATATAGGGAGCAGTATTATAGTAGTTATATTCTTGTATATAGGGAGCAGTATTATAGTAGTTATATTCTTGTATATAGAGGCAGTATTATAGTAGTTATATTCTTGTATATAGGGGGCAGTATTATAGTATATTCTTGTATATAGGAGGCAGTATTATAGTAGTTATATTCTTGTATATAGGAGCAGTATTATAGTAGTTATATTCTTGTATATAGGAGCAGTATTATAGTAGTTATATTCTTGTACATAGGGGCAATATTATAGTAGTTATATTATTGTATATAGGAGCAGTATTATAGTAGTTATATTCTTGTATATAGAGGGCAGTATTATAGTAGTTATATTCTTGTATATAGCAGCAGTATTATAGTAGTTATATTCTTGTATATAGGGGCAGTATTATAGTAGTTATATTCTTGTATATAGGAGCAGTATTATAGTAGTTATATTCCTGTATATAGGGGGAAGTATTATAGTAGTTATATTCTTGTATATAGGGGGCAGTATTATAGTAGTTATATTCTTGTATATAGGTGCAGTATTATAGTAGTTATATTCTTGTATATAGGAGCAGTATTATAGTAGTTATATTCTTGTATATAGGAGGCAGTATTATAGTAGTTATATTCTTGTATATAGTGGGCAGTATTATAGTAGTTATATTCTTGTATATAGGAGCAGTCTTATAGTAGTTATATTCTTGTATATAGGAGCAGTATTATAGTAGTTATATTCTTGTATATAGGAGGCAGTATTATAGTAGTTATATTCTTGTATATAGTGGGGCAGTATTATAGTAGTTATATTCTTGTATATAGGAGGCAGTATTATAGTAGTTATATTCTTGTATATAGGGGGCAGTATTATAGTAGTTATATTCTTGTATATAGGAGCAGTATTATAGTAGATATATTCTTGTATATAGGAGCAGTATTATAGTAGTTATATTCTTGTATATAGGGGCAGTATTATAGTAGTTATATTCTTGTATATAGGGGGCAGTATTATAGTAGATATATTCTTGTATATCGGGAGCAGTATTATAGTAGTTATATTCTTGTATATAGGGGGCAGTATTATAGTAGTAATATTCTTGTATATAGGGGCAGTGTTATAGTAGTTATATTCTTGTATATAGGGGGCAGTATTATAGTAGTTATATTCTTGAATATAGGGGGCAGTATTATAGTAGTTATATTCTTGTATATAGGGAGCAGTATTATAGTAGTTATATTCTTGTATATAGGGAGCAGTATTATAGTAGTTATATTCTTGTATACAGGGGGCAGTATTATAGTAGTTATATTTTTGTATATAGGGAGCAGTATTATAGTAGTTATATTCTTGTATATAGGGGGCAGTATTATAGTAGTTATATTCTTGTATATTGGAGCAGTATTATAGTAGTTATATTCTTGTATATAGGGGGCAGTATTATAGTAGTTATATTCTTGTATATAGGAGCAGTATTATAGTAGTTATATTCTTGTATATAGGGGGCAGTATTATAGTAGTTATATTCTTGTATATAAGGGGCAGTATTATAGTAGTTATATTCTTGTATATAGGGGGCAGTATTATAGTAGTTATATTCTTGTATATAGGGGGCAGTATTATCGTAGTTATATTCTTGTATATAGGGGGCAGTATTATAGTAGTTATATTCTTGTATAAAGGGGCAGTATTATAGTAGTTATATTCTTGTATATAGGGGCAGTATTAGGGCATGACCACACGTGGCGGATTTCCTCCGCAACTGTCCGCATCAATGCCGCACAGAATCTGCGTTGCAGATTCTGCTGCGGATCTGCACAAAATGTGCAGAAAATTGATGCGGACTGGCCGCTGCGGACTGCAGGAAAAGTGCTTCCCTTCTCCCTATTCAGTGCAGGATAGAGAGAATGGACAGCACTTTCCCTAGTGAAAGTCAAAGAAATTCATACTTACCGCCCGTTGTCTTGGTGACGCGTCCCTCTTTCGGCATCCAGCCCGACCTCCCTGGATGACGCGCCAGTCCATGTGACCGCTGCAGCCTGTGCTTGGCCTGTGATTGGCTGCAGCCGTCACTTACACTGAAACGTCATCCTGGGAGGCCGGACTGGAGACAGACGCAGGGAGTTCTCGGTAAGTATGAACTTATAATTTTTTTTACAGATACATGTATATTGAGATCGGTAGTCACTGTCCCGGGTGCAGAAACAGTTACTGCCGATCGCGTAACTCTTTCAGCACCCTGGACAGTGACTATTTACAGACGTCTCCTAGCAACGCTCCCGTCATTACGGGAGCCCCATTGACTTCCTCAGTCTGGCTGTAGACCTAGAAATACATAGGTCCAGCCAGAATGAAGAAATGTCATGGTAGTAAAACCAATACGCTCCGCAGCACACATAAGATCTGCGGACTTCATTGCGGAATTTTGACTCTCCATTGAAGTCAATGGAGAAATTCCGCCATGAGTCCGCCACTGCTCCGCAACAGACAGAGCATGCTGCGGACACCAAATTCCGCTCCGCAGCCTATGCTCCGCAGCGGAATTTTACGCCTAGTCTAAACGAACACTGCTAAATTAAAGTGTAAGTCAATGGACAAACGGCACCGCTGCGGATTAACGCTGCGGAGTGTCCGCAGCGGAATTTCAGTGAAATTCCGCCACGTGTGAACCCGCCCTTATAGTAGTTATATTCTTGTATATAGGAAGCAGTATTATAGTAGTTATATTCTTGTATATAGGGAGCAGTATTATAGTAGTTATATTCTTGTATATAGGGTCAGTATTATAGTAGTTATATTCTTGTATATAGGAGCAGTATATAGTAGTTATATTCTTGTATATAGGGTCAGTATTATAGTAGTTATATTCTTGTATATAGGGGCAGTATCATAGTAGTTATATTCTTGTATATAGGGGCAGTATTATAGTAGTTATATTCTTGTATATAGGGGGAAGTATTATAGTAGTTATATTCTTGTATATAGGGGCAGTATTATAGTAGTTATATTCTTGTATATAGGGGGCAGTATTATAGTAGTTATATTCTTGTATATAGGGGGAAGTATTATAGTAGTTATATTCTTGTATATAGGGGCAGTATTATAGTAGTTATATTCTTGTATATAGGAGCAGTATTATAGTAGTTATATTCTTGTATATAGGGAGCAGTATTATAGTAGTTATATTCTTGTATATAGGGGAAGTATTATAGTAGTTATATTCTTGTATATAGGGGCAGTATTATAGTAGTTATATTCTTGTATATAGGAGCAGTATTATAGTAGTTATATTCTTGTATATAGGGAGCAGTATTTTAGTATTTATATTCTTGTATATAGGGGAAGTATTATAGTAGTTATATTCTTGTATATAGGGGCAGTATTATAGTAGTTATATTCTTGTATATAGGAGCAGTATTATAGTAGTTATATTCTTGTATATAGGGAGCAGTATTATAGTAGTTATATTCTTGTATATAGGAGCAGTATTATAGTAGTTATAGTCTTGTATATAGGAGCAGTATTATAGTAGTTATAGTCTTGTATATAGGGGCAGTATTATAGTAGTTATATTCTTGTATATAGGGGCAGTATTATAGTAGATATATTCTTGTATATAGGAGCAGTATTATAGTAGTTATATTCTTGTATATAGGAGCAGTATTATAGTAGTTATATTCTTGTATATAGGAGCAGTATTATAGTAGTTATATTCTTGTATATAGTGGCAGTATTATAGTAGTTATATTCTTGTATATAGGGGGCAGTATTATAGTAGTTATATTCTTGTATTTAGGGGTAGTATTATAGTAGTTATATTCTTGTATATAGGGGCAGTATTATAGTAGTTATATTCTTGTACATAGGAGCAGTATTATAGTAGTTATATTCTTGTATATAATGGGCAGTATTATAGTAGTTATATTCTTGTATATAGGGACAGTATTATAGTAGTTATATTCTTGTATATAGGTGCAGTATTATAGTAGTTATATTCTTGTATATAGGGGGCAGTATTATAGTAGTTATATTCTTGTATATAGGGGGCAGTATTATAGTAGTTATAGTCTTGTATATAGGAGCAGTATTATAGTAGTTATATTCTTGTATATAGGGATAGTATTATAGTAGTTATATTCTTGTATATAGGAGCAGTATTATAGTAGTTATATTCTTGTATATAAGGGGCAGTATTATAGTAGTTATATTCTTGTATATAGGGACAATATTATAGTAGTTATATTCTTGTATATAGGGAGCAGTATTATAGTAGTTATAGTCTTGTATATAGGGGGCAGTATTATAGTAGTTATATTCTTGTATATAGGGGGCAGTATTATAGTAGTTATATTCTTGTATATAGGGGGGCAGTATTATAATAGTTATATTCTTGTATATAGGAACAGTATTATAGTAGTTATATTCTTGTATATAGGGACAGTATTATAGTAGTTATATTCTTGTATATAGGGGCAGTATTATAGTAGTTATATTCTTGTATATAGGGGGAAGTATTATAGTAGTTATATTCTTGTATATAGGGGCAGTATTATAGTAGTTATATTCTTGTATATAGGGGGCAGTATTATAGTAGTTATATTCTTGTATATAGTGGGCAGTATTATAGTAGTTATATTCTTGTATATAGGAGGCAGTATTATAGTAGTTATATTCTTGTATATAGGGGGCAGTATTATAGTAGTTATATTCTTGTATATAGGGGGCAGTATTATAGTAGTTATATTCTTGTATATAGGAGCAGTATTATAGTAGATATATTCTTGTATATAGGAGCAGTATTATAGTAGTTATATTCTTGTATATAGGGGCAGTATTATAGTAGTTATATTCTTGTATATAGGGGGCAGTATTATAGTAGATATATTCTTGTATATCGGGAGCAGTATTATAGTAGTTATATTCTTGTATATAGGGGGAAGTATTATAGTAGTAATATTCTTGTATATAGGGGCAGTGTTATAGTAGTTATATTCTTGTATATAGGGGGCAGTATTATAGTAGTTATATTCTTGAATATAGGGGGCAGTATTATAGTAGTTATATTCTTGTATATAGGGAGCAGTATTATAGTAGTTATATTCTTGTATATAGGGAGCAGTATTATAGTAGTTATATTCTTGTATACAGGGGGCAGTATTATAGTAGTTATATTCTTGTATATAGGGAGCAGTATTATAGTAGTTATATTCTTGTATATAGGGGGCAGTATTATAGTAGTTATATTCTTGTATATAGGAGCAGTATTATAGTAGTTATATTCTTGTATATAGGGGGCAGTATTATAGTAGTTATATTCTTGTATATAGGAGCAGTATTATAGTAGTTATATTCTTGTATATAGGGGGCAGTATTATAGTAGTTATATTCTTGTATATAAGGGGCAGTATTATAGTAGTTATATTCTTGTATATAGGGGGCAGTATTATAGTAGTTATATTCTTGTATATAGGGGGCAGTATTATAGTAGTTATATTCTTGTATATAGGGGGCAGTATTATAGTAGTTATATTCTTGTATAAAGGGGCAGTATTATAGTAGTTATATTCTTGTATATAGGGGCAGTATTATAGTAGTTATATTCTTGTATATAGGAGCAGTATATAGTAGTTATATTCTTGTATATAGGGTCAGTATTATAGTAGTTATATTCTTGTATATAGGAGCAGTATATAGTAGTTATATTCTTGTATATAGGGTCAGTATTATAGTAGTTATATTCTTGTATATAGGGGCAGTATCATAGTAGTTATATTCTTGTATATAGGGGCAGTATTAAGGGCATGACCACACATGGCGGAATTCCTCCGCAACTGTCCGCATCAATGCCGCACCTAATCCGGGTTGCGGATTACGGCTGCGGATCTGCACAAAATGTGCAGAAAATTGATGCGGACTAGCTGCTGCGGACTGCGGGAAAAGTGCTTCCCTTCTCCCTATCAGTGCAGGATAGAGAGAAGGGACAGCACTTTCCCTAGTGAAAGTAAAAGAAATTCATACTTACCGCCCGTTGTCTTTATGACGCGTCCCTCCTTCGGCATCCAGCCCGACCTCCCTGGATGACGCGCCAGTCCATGTGACCGCTGCAGCCTGTGCTTGGCCTGTGATTGGCTGCAGCCGTCACTTACACTGAAACGTCATCCTGGGAGGCCGGACTGGAGACAGAAACAGGGAGTTCTCGGTAAGTACGAACTTCATTTTTTTTTACAGATACATGTATATTGGGATCGGTAGTCACTGTCCCGGGTGCAGAAACAGTTACTGCCGATCGCTTAACTCTTTCAGCACCCTGGACAGTGACTATTTACTGACGTCTCCTAGCAACGCTCCCGTCATTACGGGAGCCCCATTGACTTCCTCAGTCTGGCTGTAGACCTAGAAATACATAGGTCCAGCCAGAATGAAGAAATGTCAAGTAAAAAAAGCAAGACGCATCCGCAGCACACATGACATGTGCATGACAGCTGCGGACTTCATTGCGGAACTTTGAATCTCCATTGAAGTCAATGGAGAAATTCCGCCATGAGTCCGCCACTGCTCCGCAACAGACAGAGCATGCTGCGGACACCAAATTCCGCTCCGCAGCCTATGCTCCGCAGCGGAATTGTACGCATCGTGTAAACGAACACTGCTAAATTAAAGTGAAAGTCAATGTAGAAACGGCTCCGCTGCGGATTAACGCTGCGGAGTGTCCGCAGCGGAATTTAAGTGCAATTCCGCCATGTGTGAACCCGCCCTTATAGTAGTTATATTCTTTTATATAGGGGCAGTATTATAGTAGTTATATTCTTGTATATAGGGGGCAGTATTATAGTAGTTATATTCTTGTATATAGGAGCAGTATTATAGTAGTTATATTCTTGTATATAGGGGGAAGTATTATAGTAGTTATATTCTTGTATATAGGGGCAGTATTATAGTAGTTATATTCTTGTATATAGGAGCAGTATTATAGTAGTTATATTCTTGTATATAGGGAGCAGTATTATAGTAGTTATATTCTTGTATATAGGGGAAGTATTATAGTAGTTATATTCTTGTATATAGGGGCAGTATTATAGTAGTTATATTCTTGTATATAGGAGCAGTATTATAGTAGTTATATTCTTGTATATAGGGAGCAGTATTTTAGTATTTATATTCTTGTATATAGGGGAAGTATTATAGTAGTTATATTCTTGTATATAGGGGCAGTATTATAGTAGTTATATTCTTGTATATAGGAGCAGTATTATAGTAGTTATATTCTTGTATATAGGGAGCAGTATTATAGTAGTTATATTCTTGTATATAGGAGCAGTATTATAGTAGTTATAGTCTTGTATATAGGAGCAGTATTATAGTAGTTATAGTCTTGTATATAGGGGCAGTATTATAGTAGTTATATTCTTGTATATAGGGGCAGTATTATAGTAGATATATTCTTGTATATAGGAGCAGTATTATAGTAGTTATATTCTTGTATATAGGAGCAGTATTATAGTAGTTATATTCTTGTATATAGGAGCAGTATTATAGTAGTTATATTCTTGTATATAGTGGCAGTATTATAGTAGTTATATTCTTGTATATAGGGGGCAGTATTATAGTAGTTATATTCTTGTATTTAGGGGTAGTATTATAGTAGTTATATTCTTGTATATAGGGGCAGTATTATAGTAGTTATATTCTTGTATATAGGAGCAGTATTATAGTAGTTATATTCTTGTATATAAGGGGCAGTATTATAGTAGTTATATTCTTGTATATAGGGACAGTATTATAGTAGTTGTATTCTTGTATATAGGGAGCAGTATTATAGTATGTATAGTCTTGTATATAGGGGGCAGTATTATAGTAGTTATATTCTTGTATATAGGGGGCAGTATTATAGTAGTTATATTCTTGTATATAGGGGGGCAGTATTATAATAGTTATATTCTTGTATATAGGAACAGTATTATAGTAGTTATATTCTTGTATATAGGGACAGTATTATAGTAGTTATATTCTTGTATATAGGGGCAGTATTATAGTAGTTATATTCTTGTATATAGGTGCAGTATTATAGTAGTTCTATTCTTGTATATAGGGGGAAGTATTAATAGTAGTTATATTCTTGTATATAGGGGGCAGTATTATAGTAGTTATAGTCTTGTATATAGGAGCAGTATTATAGTAGTTATATTCTTGTATATAGGGATAGTATTATAGTAGTTATATTCTTGTATATAGGAGCAGTATTATAGTAGTTATATTCTTGTATATAAGGGGCAGTATTATAGTAGTTATATTCTTGTATATAGGGACAATATTATAGTAGTTATATTCTTGTATATAGGGAGCAGTATTATAGTAGTTATAGTCTTGTATATAGGGGGCAGTATTATAGTAGTTATATTCTTGTATATAGGGGGCAGTATTATAGTAGTTATATTCTTGTATATAGGGGGGCAGTATTATAATAGTTATATTCTTGTATATAGGAACAGTATTATAGTAGTTATATTCTTGTATATAGAGGCAGTATTATAGTAGTTATATTCTTGTATATAGGGGGCAGTATTATAGTAGTTATATTCTTGTATATAGGAGCAGTATTATAGTAGATATATTCTTGTATATAGGAGCAGTATTATAGTAGTTATATTCTTGTATATAGGGGGCAGTATTATAGTAGTTATATTCTTGTATATAGGGGGCAGTATTATAGTAGTTATATTCTTGTATTTAGGGGTAGTATTATAGTAGTTATATTCTTGTATATAGGGGCAGTATTATAGTAGTTATATTCTTGTATATAGGAGCAGTATTATAGTAGTTATATTCTTGTATATAAGGGGCAGTATTATAGTAGTTATATTCTTGTATATAGGGACAGTATTATAGTAGTTGTATTCTTGTATATAGGGAGCAGTATTATAGTATGTATAGTCTTGTATATAGGGGGCAGTATTATAGTAGTTATATTCTTGTATATAGGGGGCAGTATTATAGTAGTTATATTCTTGTATATAGGGGGGCAGTATTATAATAGTTATATTCTTGTATATAGGAACAGTATTATAGTAGTTATATTCTTGTATATAGGGACAGTATTATAGTAGTTATATTCTTGTATATAGGGGCAGTATTATAGTAGTTATATTCTTGTATATAGGTGCAGTATTATAGTAGTTCTATTCTTGTATATAGGGGGAAGTATTAATAGTAGTTATATTCTTGTATATAGGGGGCAGTATTATAGTAGTTATAGTCTTGTATATAGGAGCAGTATTATAGTAGTTATATTCTTGTATATAGGGATAGTATTATAGTAGTTATATTCTTGTATATAGGAGCAGTATTATAGTAGTTATATTCTTGTATATAAGGGGCAGTATTATAGTAGTTATATTCTTGTATATAGGGACAATATTATAGTAGTTATATTCTTGTATATAGGGAGCAGTATTATAGTAGTTATAGTCTTGTATATAGGGGGCAGTATTATAGTAGTTATATTCTTGTATATAGGGGGCAGTATTATAGTAGTTATATTCTTGTATATAGGGGGGCAGTATTATAATAGTTATATTCTTGTATATAGGAACAGTATTATAGTAGTTATATTCTTGTATATAGAGGCAGTATTATAGTAGTTATATTCTTGTATATAGGGGGCAGTATTATAGTAGTTATATTCTTGTATATAGGAGCAGTATTATAGTAGATATATTCTTGTATATAGGAGCAGTATTATAGTAGTTATATTCTTGTATATAGGGGGCAGTATTATAGTAGTTATATTCTTGTATATAGGAGCAGTATTATAGTAGATATACTCTTGTATATAGGAGCAGTATTATAGTAGTTATATTCTTGTATATAGGGGGCAGTATTATAGTAGTTATATTCTTGTATATAGGGTGCAGTATTATAGTAGTTATATTCTTGTATATAGGGGGCAGTATTATAGTAGTTATATTCTTGTATATAGGGGGCAGTATTATAGTAGTTATATTCTTGTATATAGGGGCAGTATTATAGTAGTTATATGCTTGTATACAGGGGGCAGTATTATAGTAGTTATATTCTTGTTTATAGGGGGCAGTATTATAGTAGTTATATTCTTGTATATAGGGGGCAGTATTATAGTAGTTATATTCTTTTATATAGGAGCAGTATTATAGTAGTTATATTCTTGTATATAGGGGGCAGTATTATAGTAGTTATATTCTTGTATATAGGGGCAGTGATTATAGTAGTTATATTCTTGTATATAGGGGCAGTATTATAGTAGTTATATTCTTGTATATAGGGGCAGTATTATAGTAGTTATATTCTTGTATATAGGAGGAGTATTATAGTAGTTATATTCTTGTTTATAGGGGGCAGTATTATAGTAGTTATATTCTTGTATATAGGGGGCAGTATTATAGTAGTTATATTCTTTTATATAGGAGCAGTATTACAGTAGTTATAGTCTTGTATATAGGAGCAGTATTATAGTAGTTATATTCTTGTATATAGGGGCAGTATTATAGTAGTTATATTCTTGTATATAGGGGGCAGTATTAGGGCGGGTTCACACATGGCGGAATTTCACTTAAATTCCGCTGCGGACACTCCGCAGCGTTAATCCGCAGCGGAGCCGTTTCTCCATTGACTTTCACTTTAATTTAGCAGTGTTCGTTTACACGATGCGTACAATTCCGCTGCGGAGCATAGGCTGCGGAGCGGAATTTGGTGTCCGCAGCATGCTCTGTCTGTTGCGGAGCAGTGGCGGACTGGTTGCGGACTCATGGCGGAATTTCTCCATTGACTTCAATGGAGAGTCAAAATTCCGCAATGAAGTCCGCAGATCTTATGTGTGCTGCGGAGCGTATTGTTTTTACTACCATGACATTTCTTCATTCTGGCTGGACCTATGTATTTCTAGGTCTACAGCCAGACTGAGGAAGTCAATGGGGCTCCCGTAATGACGGGAGCGTTGCTAGGAGACGTCTGTAAATAGTCACTGTCCAGGGTGCTGAAAGAGTTACGCGATCGGCAGTGACTGTTTCTGCACCCTGGACAGTGACTACCGATCTCAATATACATGTATCTGTAAAAAAAAATATAAGTTCATACTTACCGAGAACTCCCTGCGTCTGTCTCCAGTCCGGCCTCCCAGGATGACGTTTCAGTGTAAGTGACGGCTGCAGCCAATCACAGGCCAAGCACAGGCTGCAGCGGTCACATGGACTGGAGCGTCATCCAGGGAGGTCGGGCCGGATGCCGAAAGAGGGACGCGTCACCAAGACAACGGGCGGTAAGTATGAATTTCTTTGACTTTCACTAGGGAAAGTGCTGTCCCTTCTCTCTATCCTGCACTGAATAGGGAGAAGAGAAGCACTTTTCCTGCAGTCCGCAGCGGCCAGTCCGCATCAATTTTCTGCACATTTTGTGCAGATCCGCTGCAGAATCTGCAACGCAGATTCTGTGCGGCATTGATGCGGACAGTTGCGGAGGAATTCCGCCATGTGTGGTCATGCCCTTATAGTAGTTATATTCTTGTATATAGGGGGCAGTATTATAGTAGTTATATTCTTGTATATAGGGGCAGTATTATAGTAGTTATATTCTTGTCCATAGGAGAGGATAGACGTGTGCTTGTGAGCTCCCTGTTAGGACTATGCATGGCTTCTGACCCAGGTGGAGGGGACGGGTCCTGGGCTGATGATCCTGGGAAAGCCCAGAGTCTGGAGTTTGGCCTGCAGCATGGAGATGGTGGAGGTGATGATCTGGAAATGGTGGCTGTTGAGTCAACTGAATCTCATGATGTTGGTGAATTGTGCACAAAAATGACAAAGAAAAATATCTTTAAAATTGAAATGCAAGTTCGCAAATTGAGAACTCAAATTAACAAGGAGACTGATCCAAAGGCAAAGCTGATGAAATGTGAGTGTCTGGATGTTTGCACACGTGAGCTGGTGATATTGAAGGAGAGATTGCAGAAAGACTCATGCACAGTGCCCAAAATAAAGAACCGTGCAATGGAGAATAAAAGGGAGACCAGAGCCCAAACTGTGAAGAGAAAAAATATCATTGCAAAAAAAGACACTGACTATAAGGCTGTGTATAATATTGTGGAGCAGGGAAACCCTGGAAGATATGAGTGTGCGGTGGCTGGAGGATCACATCTCTCATCATGTGTGGGGTCTGTGCAATCAGCCAACACAAATGCTGCTAAAGCTGCAGAGAAATGTGTGCCAGCTGACGAGGGGTTAACTGCAGTAGACTCTATGTGCAGTACAGATGAAGTGAATGCGAGTGGCACTCCTGGGAGTGAGCAAGAAAGTGCCACATATACTGACATTGTAAGTGAGACCTCGCTCAGCGCGGTGATTTACAGTCTGATATCGGATGAACCAGCGGCACAGGCTGAGGCGGACATTGCAGACCCTGTTCTGGAGGTTCAGCCGCCTGCAGTGTCAGTGAATGGAGTACAGGTTACACAGCGATCAGGAGCAGACACAGGAGGATCTGCAGTACAATCAGCTGAGGAGAGGTCCAGTCCTGACCCACCTGCTGACAGACCTCAGTACAGGAGACTGTTCTCCAGCGTCACAAGACCGACTAACCCCCCACCTCAGAGGAGGAACGCGGTCAGAATCAGGTACTCCGGACCAGAGGAAAACCTCCCCTCCAGACTCCACATTGGGAAAGTTTTGTTGAAGGAGTTTATGAAGTTTAAAGCTTCTGAGGTGTTCGCTCTGATCCACGTTCCCTCCAGCAGGAATTAGGACATCAGTTTCAAGCTGCAATATAGTCTAGACTTGTTCTGGAGTATTTATAACGATACAAAGGAGCACGCGATGTGGGAGCATCTACATGTCATCCAGCTGACTAAACCCCAGGTAGTCACCGCCACCGTCCTGTTCCAGTCTGAGGTGGTGGCTCTGGCAGATTTGCAGCACTGGTTGAGCAGATCTATGATGAGGAGGAGATCTGGAATGGAGGATATTCTGTCAAGATCCAGCTGGTTCGGGAGAATGGAGTGACCAGACATCTGCCGCACTCCTTCTACCTGGGCTCGGAGAGAGGCGTATGTTACTATCCTGGTCAACCGCGACTGTGCCATAGATGTGGGGGCAGACACCTGGCATTCAACTGTTCCCGTATTAAGTGCTCACTATGTGGTCAGTTTGGACATGTGAAGGACGATTGTACAGGACCTGTCATCTGTAACCTGTGCTTAGGACCTGGACATACATTCCGGGAGTGTCCGCATGCAGAACATAATAAAGAGGAGACCTTTAAAGAAGCCATGGAGGTAGAGCAGGAGGATGTCTCCATATGTGTAGATACAACCCCAGAACCTGGAAGTCCCAGCGATGTGAGCCGAAGTACCAGAGACCCTGCTCCAGAGACGAATGTCCCATCTGTGGATGCTGCACAAGTGTCACCAGCCACTGAAAATAGAGGTCATGCTAAAAGCAAAATATCCAGTTACTCTGTCACCAAACATCTGCCCAACACCAGTAAGGAACCAGCTGATCCAGCCGCAGCGACCAGTAAAAAACCAGCTGGGCCAGCCGCAGCGACCAATAAAAAACCAGCTGATCCAGCCGCAGCGACCAGTAAAAAACCAGCTGATCCAGCCGCAGCAACCAGTAAAGAACCAGCTGATCCAACCACAGCGACCAGTAAAGAACCAGCTGATCCAGCCGCAGCGACCAGTATCGATGAGGAGGGATTTCAGACGGTTAAAAGGAGAAGTAAAACAGATGATTCTTCTAGGAAAAAAATCACTGCTGCAAAGAAATCACCGGAGTCTCCAGTGCTGGCGATAACTGGGGGACGTTACTGTGCACTGGGGGAAGATGACAAGGAAGAAGAAGCAGAGATGGAGCAAGTCTCCTTACACAACCCAGATGACGAACCTCAGGATGAAGATGCTGACCCCCCAATGTCCACCAAAAGATGGGGTGTTACAGGACATAGCAGTGGAAGAAGGAAAAAAAGTAGGAAAGACATGTAACCAGGATGAGGCTGAAAATCACCTCTATTAATGTGAACAGTGTGAAGAATAGGAGCAGGCGATTTTCTAGCGACTGTCTGACGACAAAACCAATGTCATCTTTATACAAGAGACTTATCTACAGAGTAATGTCCCTGCTGTGTCCCTGCAGTCACCACATCTAGTGGGACAGTGAAGCTCTTTGCTGCTGTATGGAGACTTCTACCCCGAACTCTATTTATATCATAGAGGTTCACTATATGTCATAAATGAGGTGACCGTGTACCCTCTGTGGTGCGCGCGATGCTGCCCGGTCACCAATAAAGAAGAACTCTCCTGTAATACTGTCTAGAATAATATCATGAAAAATAGTTGAAACAATCTATACTGGAGCAATATTCATATATTATGGTTTGTTTAATGATTGTGATGTTATTAAGAGACAAATGTTTATTTTCTTTATCTGTTATGAATGTATTGCAAAGGTATTGTAATAATTTGTTGCGAGTTTTCAAATAAAAAAGATAATTATAGTAGTTATATTCTTGTATATAGGAGCAGTATTATAGTAGTTATATTCTTGTATATAGGAGCAGTATATAGTAGTTATATTCTTGTATATAGAGTCAGTATTATAGTAGTTATATTCTTGTATATAGGGGGCAGTATTATAGTAGTTATATTCTTGTATAT